>NC_056737.1:496081595-496126595 GCF_019279795.1 Protopterus annectens | reverse complement strand
TTATTGCCATATAGATCCAGGCACACAAACTGGATACTACACTATTCCGGGGCCTGCCTCCTTAGCAACCACAGAAATATATAATTGTACATACTCCATGCAATGCCCTGTAATGCATTATTCTCACATATTTATTATTTTCCATTTTTACACTTTTCAATATTGTTTTTTTTTTTTTGCGTAACAGCATGTTTGCACACTACTGTGTGCTGTGCAAATGTCATATATGTATTAAAAATATTTAAATTACATTATTTTGCATTACTATTGGGATATACAGGGCATAGTTTTGCACAAATCTGTGTCTGCATTGCTATTTCTGACCTTCTAACAGGGCTTTTATAGCCCCTGTTCACTTTTACATTTCATGTACATGGAAATTTTCCATGTATAATTCTAACACCAACATGGGATATGCAGGACTGCCTCTCTGTTTGCTGGATCACTCTACACCCTCATTTGCATGCAATTCACATGCTTATGAGGTTATTTGCATGCCATGGAAAATTATGTGTTGGCATGCTTGTGCACACCCCACAGCTCTGTTTAATGGGTCAGACGGCTGCTTACTTCTGTGTAAGCACCATGCCACTATTGCATTGAAAATTAATTCTTATAGGTTTTATTGAATTCCCCCTTTTATTTTCTTTTAGGTCACTTTGACCCCACTGCCTGTTGATCATAAATTCCTTCTTTGCCAATGAATCCATTCTTTCTCCATCACTGAGACAATGGCCAACCAATAAGGATCATCATTTAGACAGCCTTCGGGGAAGTTTATGATTTTTGTATGCACACTTACCTTCCCCATATGAGTATAGTGAAAAAGTTGATGCGCAGTTTGGTGACTCAGTTCCTCGAGTAACATTCCCTTCAGGCAGCCCTGCCTCCTCTCCCTTCTCAGATCAGGGGAGGTAGATTTCTGGGTCTCCATTAGGGAAACTGTTCCTATTTGGTGTGTTTCTAAGTATGCTCAACTAAGAGGGTTATGTCTCTTCACTCCTTCTCCTGCATGGCTCCTTCAGTGTTAGATTGCTTATCTAACCTCAGTTACTATGACTGCATTCAAGGATCCAGGTTTCTGCATCACAGATAAAAGCAACAAAAATGTTTTACGGGATCAGTAGAGGCAGACCAAAGTGGAGCATTGACACAACCACCATGGTAGTAAATTCCACTACTGCAATAAATAACATGTAAAGCAGCCATGACCAGATTTTTATAATTGCACCTATAGAACTACTTTCAGCCCCTAAATTTCTGAGGATAATGCCTGTGGAGGGATGAGGTAAGTGGTTTCCAAGTTTTATATAAACAATACACCAGCACTAAGATTTTGAAGATGATAAGGTAATGAAACAGGAGGCAGTACAAGCTCTGTAACACAGGCATGGTGCTTTGGTAATGAGAGGCAGCAGTAAGTAGCTTGGCTACACATATTTTCTCCAGCTGTGAATGGTCAATCTTTGTTTGAAGATGTCCCAGGAAAAGGACATTCTAGTAGTCAGAACCAGAAGAGGTCAGAACATGTATAACTACTAGAAGACCTTTTTCAGGTATAAGGTACTTGATTCTGGAGATATTCTGAATGTGGAAGCAAGAACATTTACAGTCCTCGCCTCATCCTTAAATATTAATCAGTCACTGAGAATCACAGCTTTATCATACACCTTAGCTATAAACACAAACCTGTTGCAACTGTAGAGAAAGAAAGAAAGATGAAAGTGGCAGAGAAGATGAATTTGTCAAATTGGCATGAAATTATTGCTTTAGTTTTGCAAGTGTTGAGTTTCACTTCATTAATAGTCATTGATAAATGCCCTTAAACTCATCAGCAGGCTAACACACACACACACACACACACACACACACACACACACACACACACACACACACACACACACACACACACACGTACATACATGAAACTTTTCATCTTGATGAAAGAAGTACCAGATTTGAGTGTCATCAGCATAGCAATCCTGTGGTAAACATTTTTCCCTGATGAGGTCTCAGATTTGCAGCAAGAACACAATGAAAAGCAGGGGGCCCAAAATCAAACCCTGGGGTAATACACACTCCTGTGTGAATGAGTTGAAAGACCTTATAAAGTGTAAATAATTATATTTTATGTATCTTATTAATTGGATTATAGTTAAATTAAATGTTTGGTTGTATTACACAAATTTTGTTATATATGAAATACGATCTTGTTTGTATCTGTAACAAATACAAATTATAAATAAAAAATAATAAATTCTGGTGGTTATTTAATGTAACCATCAAAACCTGACAGGTTCCGGGAGACGGAAGTAGTGCTGATTTCCCTGTAGCAGTATATATGCATGACTGACTTGAAATGAGCCACTTCAAAGATCTTTTCCACCTGCATTCTGTTGTCCTTGTGACTTTCATTTTTTATTTAGTGGTGAAATCAAGTGGCCCTTACTCCAAAGAAGCCTTGGGTATAAGAAAAGGTGAAAAGGCCTTTAAAAAGATTACAGCAGCTACGTGAAATCAACTTCCACTGATGTGAGAAAAGCAAAGACTTACGAAAGAGTTTAAACTGAATTGTTAGAACTCTTAATAACTACACATCCTGTTACAGAAAACATGGCTTAATATTTGCTACAATACCAAGACCATAATGTACAAACAAACAAATGATTATGGGGGTGAGGGGTTGATGCTCTTGACCTGTGTGAATCTTCATTGCTGTGTTCTTTCTTAGTTTGCTTCATGCTTAATGACTCTGTTGTCTTTGACTTACTGTAAACTTTGGTACAATTTGATGCATTTGGCCCACATTCAAGAACCAACCATACAAACTGGGACCCATTTATGATCCATGTATTTATCTGTCTTTGGCTCATATTATGTCTGGAAAAGATCTCTGGACAAGCCCACTTATTCAATTAATGAACAAATAGATAGACAGACAGACTGAATAAGAGAGACATGCAGAAAGAGAGAGTGATGATTTTGTCTGCCTTTCTTATGCTTGAATGGGAAGGTGTATTTAGGAAGACATACGTTTGTTTTCACAACATTTTGATAACTATTTATATTAAATCATCACTATGGCAATATAATGATAGCAATGAATATTGATCTTTGTTTTTCTGAACCCCTTTAAGGTAGACAATGTTAGGTTTTTGAAGTGCCTGTGAGGGAGTAGATTGTTACAGGAAGTGATGAAAACAAGTGTTATAAAATACAAGAAGGCACAGTGTTGGGTATATAATTAAATGTAAAAAGTTAGGGCCTTCAAAAGTGCAGCAAGTTTCTCTTACAAAATTTCTTCAGCTTATAATATTGGGTGGGTCAGCTGTGTCCCAGAGGACTCACACTTTTGCAAATCAGAGTTTATATCATGGTAAAGTACTGCACTACTTGTGTCGGCCTGCCTCAATCTGAAACAAAAAAGTCTGGGTATAGGCAATCTGCACACTGGATGGGACAGTAACAATAGTAGTGCCCTCTCAAGTAAGAGCCTGGAGGAAGGTCATCATGCAATTAGTAGGAATTTTGGCCGATGGAAGGATCACAAATGCAGGAGAATCAGGCAGGGATAAGAGTTCTAAATACTGGGTGGGGACAAAGAGGCCTAAATGCAACCAGCCAGCTTTAAAAGAATGAGGGTAGTATGAGGCGGTATAGGGCATATGTGGGAAATGCTTAGAAATGCCAAAGACAGTAAACAACAAAAGTGCATTTGCAAAAGGGAAAACAATCTGATTGACACTGTTGTTGTGACTGCTGGAGATTGTATGTTGAATAATACATTAAAAATGTGGATCTAGGAAATCAGAAGCTGTTAGTACCCCATCATAAAAACTGTTGGCAGGCACTTGAGTTTAGGTTAAATTAAATGTACCATACTGCAAAGCCTAATATCAAGAGGCAGAGATGGTGGGAGTGTGTCAGATATGACAAGCTACGCAGTTCAGGCAGCTCAAAACTATCCATATGTAGGCCAATACAAATGTAAAAAAGGGTGAGTTTCAAGATAATTTCTACATGAAGTAGGGAATGCAGTACTAGAGAAGTCTTTCAAGCTGGGACTGAAGCAAGTTGCTGTAGTATAAATGAACTTTGCCAGTCGAGTAATTTGTTTTTGGCTGCGTGGAGGTAAGGTGTGCAGCACTTGTCAGGTTTGGGTATTTAACCTGCCATGTAGGGGTCGGTAGCCGTCATTTTGGCAGAGTTGTCCTGAATTCCTTTATTAACCCTTTCAATGATCTGCCTGCCCTGCAACCAGGTGGATGATCATCATATTAGGGTATTTTGCTTGAGTTCTGTTTCGGGGTTTCTCTGTTAATAACATTAATGGCAACTGAGCTATAATCAGCCATCCAAAGGACAAAAAACACCAGTGCAGAAGTCACGGAACTCCGTTCTTTTATTAAAACAAGAATCAATTCACGTTAAGCGCTTTCACCCAGGAATCTCCCGAGCTTCATCAAAACACTTAATGAAGACAATATCCATCCTTTTATATTAAAATTCCCCCTCATTTCCTCCAATAAAATTATCTCATTAATAAATATGAGCAGTCCTTCTTAATAATTCAGGTCTTTTCAATACTTTCACTTTTACAATTCTTATCATTATACTAATATATGTAAACATTAACAATACTAATACTGAACCTTTAAAAAATATCAGTTCGTCAGTTTTAAAATTCTTAAAATATGTTCAATAAAAATTCATATTTGGCATAGATAAAAGTAAAGTATAATTTTGCTGTCCTTAATTTAAGGACACTGCTAGTGCTTAAATGGTCATTCAACCATGGTTTTCTTGCGGCATCAATTTTTAATTGCCAAAATAACTCTTTGCATTCAAGACAGCTTCCCATAATCCACCCCTTAGGTCTTGGTTAACCTGTTTAATTATATAAAATTTAAATTTACTGTCTTTACATTCCTTCTGATGTCAGTATAATGCATTTGTGTCTTTGTGTTGTGAGACATCATGCATATGTTCATATATTCGCCTTCTTATAGGGCTCTCTGTCTTGCCTATATAGAAACTGAGCATTCTTCACATATAACAATGTAGACTACTCCTTTGCTGTTACAATTATAATTACCCCTCACCTCACTTCCTCTTCCTAGTCTTTATAGGTGCCTCACAACAGCTGGAGCCATTTTGAAACCTTCCTTCCCCCTCATGCTGCTGAGCATCTGCTGCTCTGTGTAAGGTAAAATATTGATTCTTTGGCATTAACTGTTTTGTGATGTCCTTCTGTCACCTTAACTGCTTTAAATCATACAATATTTGGTGATTATTCTGTTGCTTTATCTGCTTTAGGTCATGTAGTATTTTGTGATTATATTGAGATGAATATTGGTGGTGCTGCGGTAGCGTTGTCGCCTCACAGTAAGACGTTGTCCCGTTTGATTCTCAGCTAGAGCGTCTTCTGTGTGGAGACATGCGTGAATGGGAGTACCTTCGTTGAAGGTTGTGCGTCAGAGCTGGCAACTTGGCACGTAAAAATCTACTGCCAATCATTAGCGGACCGGAGTTCCGCTGTGGTGACCCCTAACTGGGAAAAGCCGAAAGACACACAACATTGAGATGAATATTGCTTGCATATGCAGTTGCTGGTGTACTTTTTCTCGCGACTCTAGTTTTGTGAATATTTAAAGTCTATTTTCCCTGTCACAAGGAGCTCCAGCACCTTACGATCACAGGTAGCTTAGCTTTTGAATTGTACTCATCTTATTTCTTGTTTTTTAATGAAAGACAACTGTAAATGTGAATATTTATCACCTAAGTTTCTTGTTGCAAGGAGCACCAGCACTTTAACTTCACATTTAGATGTATCTGTAGTATTTTCACTGCAATTTCTTAGGTTCATAGGTTCATAGGTAGGTACTAGTCTATTAGCCCTAGAGCCTATATAAGCCTAGCCAAAAAGGTACCCTGGCTTTCACCACCCAAGAAAATTATTTTCCTGTGACCCTGTCGAGCAGAGCCACAGAAGTGATCCCTGGAGTGAATTTCCTATTTCCCATCCAATCATCAAGATTTTTCTTGAAGAGTGGTAATGAGGAGCTCTGTTTAACATATATAGTCTGTTCCAGAGTATGGGAAGTCTCTGGGACAGGAATCTATCCCTCCAGCGTGTTCTGTTTATTGTGGTGACAAGGTTTAGGTCTCTAGAGCGTGTAGCTCAGAGGGATTGGGATTTCTTTAAGTGGAGCATGTCCAACAGCTCTGGGTTTGACATAGCTTTGTATGTTAGGCAGAGATCGCCTCTGAGTAGGCGATATGCGATGGAGTAAAGCTGGAGTTTTTTGAGATGGTCTGTGTAGGGCATCTGTTTGAGGCCAGTAATCCTCTTTGTGAGGTATTTCTGTGGCCTTTCCAGTTGTTGTAGATGTCTTGTGAGGTACATACCAAAAGGGGCGTTGTACTCTATAATGGGTCTAATGAGTGATGAGTAGAGGGGAACAATTACCTCTTTTTTTTCCGGATGAGAAACCTTTTGTGATGAGGTGAGCCATGTAGAAGGATTTCCTGACCACTGTAGCAATGTGATTATCAAAGGAGAGACTACTGTCCACCTGTGTCCCAAGGTCTCTTATCACACTTTTGGCGTTAAGTAGATTACCACTTATGTGGTAGTTCATGGGTACAGAGTTTTTATCAAAGGGGATGACAATGCCTTTTTCGGCATTGAGCTTCAGGCCATGGCTTTGACACCAAGCATCTGTCTCAGTGAGGCCCTTTTGTAGTATGTCCAAATCGTTAGGAGTTTTGATTATGGCTCCTAGTTTGCAGTCATCTGCATAGTACTAAAGTAAAAGGAAGACCTATTGCCTGAAAGTGTACCAACTGTTCTTGTCCTCAGTATCCTGCATTTCTGTTTTCCTGCTTTGTGAATTATTGCCTTGTGTATGTCTACACTGTGCTGTTGTTAACTACTGTTGTTCTGCATTACGTTATGCATAGGTGTAAACACTGCTGTGTTCTTAGCTAGCTATGTGTGTAAGACACTCATACAATGGAAATTAATGCTTGGTATACTGCCTCTGCCTACCTGTATTACTTTTTTTCTCTCTACCCATGGTATTTTTGTCTCTCGCTCTTTTCCTGAATTACTTGCTCATATCAAATCCCCCTCCTCTCTGTTTTTATAGCCCTAGTGGATTTTTCCCTGCAGTTTTCTCCTGGCCACAGTACAGGCAACACAGGTTTGAGGATCTTAACAGATACCCTGCAACTCTAACCATTGGTCCGGAAGCCACCATTTTAGGCTTAAAATAATACCACTGAAGTATGTGTCCCAGTGAATAACTACTACATGATAAGCTAATCTTTTAATTAATGCTAGAATTTTTAAGCACAACAGGAATTTGCAGTGTTTTTTTTTTTTTTTGCTAGTCACCACAAAAAGCAGATGCCAGCTGCTCCTATCCTTTCTCTTTGGTTACCTGCTATCCTCATACTGTTTCTGTGTATATTCTTCTGTTCTGTACTTTACTCTTCCCGGAATTCATTTCTAGCCTCACTCATAAGTGCCTTTGTTAGTGCACCTGCCCTATTTTACTGTCTTCAGACTCTTACATATTAAGTTTTTTTCCCTGCTTTTAGCTGCTAGTAAGCCCCCCCCCTCCAAAGCCTCTCTATTGTAGCTTATTTTAACCATACAGGACTGGGTTTGCTTCAAGTAAATCTACTTGTGTAGCTTGAGGCCAGTGTCCTTTTGTAAGCATACTTCTACTCATATTTTATTTCTTTTTTATTTATTTCTGGTGACTATACCCTTAGAAACTTTATATCCTTGTCTCTCAAGCTAGTTTTTCACTATCTTTTTCTGATTGTTTCTCTGACTTCATCTTGACCAGGGTGCTAGCCCCGCTCCGTTCGTCCTCGCTATGCTCAGGCTCACTTTGCTCCCCTACCCTACCCCCATTCCCACCCACTCCATTACAATTACCTTTATACCTAACTATCCCTCCCCTTCCTGTCTCACTAGCCACTACAGTTCCACTTCCTGCCTATTGCTACAACCACCTTACTAATCTGTCAGTCTTGTCAACACCACTTCCTCTATACCACTGTAACTACCTACTCTATCTGACCATATTTTATTCTAACATGTATTATTTTCTAATATCTTCTACTCTACTCCTTATTCTCTCTATCTCCACCACTTACCACTCCAATCTCTCTGACCCACTCCTATGTTCTCCACCTTCTCACTCATACAACATATATCCAACTACTTCTTTTACTATCTCCCCTAATCTCTTTGCTACCTCTACCTCACGTCTATATAAACTATCCATAATACAGGTTTTTAAACCTTCCCACAAAGCTAAGTCAAAACTATACAAACTCCATCTAGCATCTACTACACATTCTCCCCTCACTAAAAAACCTACTTTGTTCTGGAGATATCCATCCCAACCCTGGCCCATCTTCTTCTCTCTGCACCCTCACTCTCCCCAAAACTACATCTACACTGCCCCCATCTTACTCCTCTAACAGTCACCAACCTCAGTCACAACAATCATCTCCATCCAAATACTTAACTATTTACTCATTGAATATTCAGAGTCTAGCAAATAAAGTTACTGAGCTGCACTCATGGATAGCTCTCAATACCCCTCACATCCTCATCCTATCCAAAACCTGGCTTAAGCCACAAATCTCAAATAATGAAATACTCCCACCAGGTTACAATATCTTCCGATCTGATAGACCTGTAAAAAAGGGGGTGGCATGGCCATCCTCTACTCAAACAACCTTAACATCTCACCTTACCCTTCCCCAATTCCTGACTTCCTCCCAGCTGAAATCATCATCCTTAACTGTCATCTGAATCCCCACAAAAACTTGCAATTGCCTCTATCTACCTTCCTCCTGGTAACAATCTGCCCATTCTTGAAAACATCCTATCCTGGTTCTCCCACAACATACCATATGAGAAACTTATCCTTGGTGATGTCAACATTGATTGGTCCAAACTCACAACTGACTCCCCCCAACTCAGTATCCACCTACATGGCTTCCACCAACTTATAACATCTCCCACTCGCTTCCACAAAAATTCCACCTCCAGCTCTATCATAGACTGGATCCTTACCAATTCCCCCCACGAATACCACAATCCCACCGCCTTACCTGACTCCCTCAGTGATCATCTCCCTACCACCATCTTAAGACACTACACCCATATTCCTAAACCCCACCTTATCAAAGACTGTCGAAAACTATCGACTTTCAATTCATCCCAATTTAACTCCGTTCTCCACAACATAGATCGGTCCATCCTAAAACACCTCCCCCTAAACGATGTTGTAAGCACTTTCAATAGCATCTTCATGAGTACTCTAAACTCCTTAGCTCCCTCTAGGAAGATCAGAGTAAAATCAAATCATGCTCCCTGGCTCTCCAAGGAGACTAGGTCCTTTATGAAATAAAGAGATAGTGCTTGGAAAACCTGGACTAAAACTAAACAAACACCTTTTCTTCAAAAATACAGGCAACTGAGGAACCTTGCAAAAAAACATACAATTAATGACAAAAAGTTATATTATAGCTCTGCTCAGCTTAACAACAAATCCAATCCTCGAAAATTTTGGTCAACTCTCAACAACATCCTCTATCCTGGAAAGCCCTCTAATCCCTCCCCATATCCTAACTCTTCCTCTCAGGAAACAGCTACCCTCCTGAATGAACACTTTATCTCTTCCATCCAAAATCTGGTAACCTCTAAGTCAAACTCTACTTAAACACCCACCCCTCCAAGTCCCACTAACACAACTTTGTTTAATTTGAGCCAGTTCCCATTACTTACATCAAATCTCTACTACTCAAGCTAAAACCTTGCTCGCCTTCCACTGACAATCTATCTCCTACATTCCTTAAACTTGCTCCTGATTCAATTGCCTATCCTATATCTATACTAATTAATCGATCTATTCTAGAATCAACTGTCCCCACCCTTTGGAAATCTTTCTTTATTATACCTCTTCATAAAGGTGGAAACTCCACTGACCCCTCAAACTACCGACCCATTGCCATTCTGTCCCCCCTCCAAGATATTAGAAAAATGTATTCACTCGCAGCTTCTCAATCACCTCCTCACGCACCACTTACTTACCCCTGCCCAACATGGATTTCGTCCTCACCACAGCACCACCACTGCCCTCCTCTCTTTCACTCATATCATCGCAGAGGCCCTAGACAACAATAAACTAATTTCCTTTCTCTTCCTAGATCTCTCCAAAGCCTTCGATACTGTCTCTCATCCTCTACTACTATCCAAACTCGCAAATCTCCACCTATCCCCCTCCGCACTTGCCTGATTTAATAGTTACCTATCTGGCAGGGAACAATCTGTCAAATGGCTCTCGCCCTCCTCACCTTTCCTTCCCATCTACATTGGTGTTCCCCAAGGCTCCATCTTGGGACCCCCTTTATTTAACATCTTCACCAATGATCTTTACACCTCATGGAAAAAATCCTCCCTTATTCAGTATGCCGACAACTCTACACTTATATCCATCTCAAATAACATTCCTGAACTACACTCCCTGACCCAACAAGCCCTACTATCTACTGAACAATGGCTCTCTCACAACCTACTGATCCTAAATCCCAAAAAGACCAAACTCCTACTTTTCCTTCCCCATTCTCTTTCTCATCACAAAACCTCCTTTTTTATTACATCTTCTAACAATACAACTATCCAACCTGACACCCATACAAAACTCCTAGGGGTCATTATCGATGATGAACTAAAGTTCAACCTACACATACTCCAGTGTATAAAAAAACAAACCAGAAACTAGGTTTGCTATATCAGAACAAAAAATTTCTAACCCCTGAATCTAGACTTACCCTGGGCCAGGCACTCCTCCTCCCCTCCCTCGTATATGCCGCCACAGTTCTTACCAATATCCAGGCCTCCACTCTAAACAAACTCCAACAGACTTACCATAAAATATCCAGCTTCATTACTAACTCCCCATACAACTCACACCACTGCATTTCTTTAAACTCTCTTCAATGGCTTGAACTTCCCCAATGTCTGCTATCTTATCAGTTTCATATGCCACACTCTATTCTTTATAAAACTTCCTTCTGTCCATCTCTATCTTCCTTAGTCTCCATCTATATCCCATCCCGGACCCTCCATACTTCTAACCAACAATTACTTGATGTCTACCACCCAAAAAGGTCAGTAGGCAAACTACTCTACAAACACTCCCTTGCCCATGCTTGGAACAAACTTCCCCTTGACTTACGTTCAATCTCCCACACCTCACAGTTTAAAAATTAACTAAAAGCTTATTTTCTCAATTCCAGGACCTGCCCTTGCCATGACCCCACCTTGTCTTCCTTCACTTTATGTACCCTCAAAAGGTCCATACTTAGTACCTCATTACACCTCTCTCTCTAGTCTACTATGCATTTGCATAATTTTATACAAACAAAAAAAAAGTATTGTTGACCTGTTGAACGATATCAATGTAAAATTATGTTACTAAGCTTCTTTTTAATGCAACTTTAACTTTATGCATGTAACCCAACATATGTGAATCTTTTTGCTATAACTGCTATTATATCAATATTGTTTAAAATTGTACTTGTTTAAAAATGTCATACTGGAGCTTTTCTCCTCGGGTCTCCACTGTAAATGGGACACAAGCCCAGTTGGACAAACCTGCTTAACAAATGTCAATAAATAAATAAATAAATAAAATAAATAATGCTCCTTGGCCATAATTCTATAATTTCTTGCTGAAAGATATAAACTATCGTGTTCAAAAATGTTACTACACTGGTTTCTTCTGACTATATGGATGTTTACTGTCATAATGTAAATAAGAGTTTGCGTGTATATCTTTCCGAAATAATCTAGATTGGTACTTCATCTCTTCCAAATCTTTGTAAATGGTCATGTCAAGGTAATTCATTTTTTCTTTTGATGTGTTAGAGATGAATCTCAGAAAGGAAGTTGTGTCATTGATATAATCTAAAAATTTGGCAAGTTGTATATCTGTACCCTTCCAAAACAGACAAATATTGTCCAAAAATCTGGTGTATAATACTATGTTTTCATACCATTGTGTTTGGAAAATGTAATTTTTCTCTCAGTAGTACAAAACTAAATTGGCATTTAAGGGGGCGCACGTGGCACTAATTGCCACTCTTTTTTCTTGTTTGTAATATTCACCATTGAAATACATGTAGTTATTTTTTAATATAGTTTCCATGAATTCCAAGATTTAATTCCTTTGTTCATTCCCTAGATAGTCACATTCGATAAGGACCTGTTGAAACTACTCAAGTCCTATATCGTGTGGGATACTAAGGAATACATTAACCACATCTATAGTGGTCATAATAAGGTCCACTCCAAATTTGTCTTGGGTAACTTTCATTAAAAAGTCCCAAGAGTCCTTGGAAATGTGTTTCAAAGATGTTAAAAACTTCTTCAAACTGTAGTCTATATATTTAGCAAGTGGTTCAAGCTTGGAGCCTGCCCCAGCAACTATAGGCCTAAAAGGTGTTTTTTTTCATATTTTTGTGTGTTTTGGGTATCCCAAACACAACTGGAATCTTGGGCCTAGTCACTGTCAAAAAGTTCAAAAGTTTTTTATCTATTGTGCCCTGCATAAAATGGTCATTAATATAAAAATTCACCTTGGAATAGGAAATAAACATCTAATTTCTGGATACAACACTGTACTTGCTATCATCTTTAAAATGTCTAGCATATTTATATCATAGTCTATGATGTCCATAATAACTACTCCCCCTCCCTTGTCAGGTTTCATAACACTACGGCCTCTATTTTGTAACTTCTCAAGCAACTCTCTGTCACTATGTGTAAAATTGTTAACTTGAATTTTCTTGGTGTTCACATTTCTTATTTCACTTTCTACTAATTCTTCAAACACCTTAAAAATAGGGTTCGGGGGGGGGTTAAAAATGCTCTTCCTAGTCAGACAAGAATTAGATGGTTTAGTACCTTTGAAAAAACAATTAAGGTTAATTTTTCAAAAAAACAGTTTTAACTTGATCAGGGTGTCCACTATCCTTAAAGGTCTAGTTGGGACATATTGAAATCCCTTAGTGGATAATTTAAAATAATCTTCATTAATAGTCAAGTCTGTGTAGTTAAAAATATGCAAGTTTCCTTGAGTATTTAAAATACCTGAGCAGGATACCTTAATTCCTGAATCAATTTCCACACAAGTAGTATCTATTTCCACTGATTTCCTTTGTAAAATGTTCTTCTGTAGCTCCCGCTCCTTGTGTTCCCCCCTCCTCTGCCCCTGTTTTAGGGGTTTCTGTATTCTCAGTTGTTTTTGGTTCTTTGTTTTTCTGCTATCCTTTTGCTTCTCCATGGGGGGTGTAGCTAAAGGGTCCAAAGGGGCTTCTGAATAATCTATTTTTACTTGTTCTGTTCCCATTTCAACTTCTTCTAAGTTATCCTGCCTATTAAAGTTTCAGTATTAGTATTGTTAATGTTTAAATGTATAAGTATAATGATAAGAATTGTAAAAGTGAAATTATTGAAAAGACCTGAATTATTAAGAAGGACTGCTCATATTTATTAAAGAGATAATTTTATTGGGTGAAATGAGGGGGAATATTCATATAAAAGGATGGCTAATGTCTTCATTAAGTGTTCTGATGAAGCTCGGGAGATTCCTGGGTGAAAGCACTTAATGTGAATTGATTGTTGTTTTAATAAAAAAGGGGAGTTCTGTGAATTCTGCACCAGTGTTTTTTGTACTTTGGAGAGTTGGTGTTTTTACAGTGTGGTTCTGTAATCAGCTATCTTATGTTAAGCGACAGCATTAGGTCACATTGGTCTGATTTCAATGATCAGCATTCAGTTCGGATGCCTCAGCACATATATGGGAACTCGAGTTATCTTATTTGTTAGGCAAGCTATGGTGTCAGGGTCTGTTTTTTTCTCCAGCACTGGTTGTCAAGCAATTTGCTAGTTACTGGTAATAGAGAACTTTTCATTAATTCAGACCCATCATAGTAGTTCAAAAATAAAAAAAAGAAGAAGAAACTAAAGGGAAGATTATCTAAGTAAGGAGTAAGAAGAAAAATAATCCAGTTCTTTCAGCTTGTTTGGGTCACCTATCCCGTGAATGGCACTTCTACTTTTATGTGAGGTTTTCCAGTCAGTGAAGATTGCACTAAGTGTTCCTGGTTGATTTTCCCTAGCAATGGCTTGTTTCAGTTAAAATCTTTGCCAGTCTATTTCTCCAAGTGAATATTTTGCATAGTCTATTTCTACCAGTGTGTTCTGGCACTGTCCTGCAAAAAATAAATAAATAAATAAATAATACATGCAAATAACATGAATAATAAATAACATGCACAAATAAATATATTATTGCAAGTATGCTTGTTTTTTATGTTTGGGGGAGTGAATGATGCTCATGTTTTACAGCTGTTTATAGACTGTGGTGCCTTCCATTCAAATCTTTATCAGGGCACTCAACAATTTGTTGGCAAACTTTACCTCACAGTTTACCTCAGCTATTTCATACACTAGAAGTAGCTTGTCACATGATTCGGCCAGAGACATAGCAGTGTTTCTATGGGCAGGTTCTGGCCAGTGTTTTGGCAGCAGGTCCCTCCTCATTCTTTGGCCATATGTAGTCAGATTGCTTCAGATTATCTGGATGTCAGCTCACATACTTCGGTGCTCATTTTGCAAGCACAAGGTGCAGGGTTCCATCCCATTTCAAGATAGTATCAATCCAGGGAATAGAAGTTTAAAAAAAATGTTAACTCTTCAGCTATTCAGTATATGTAATTAGCACTATGTTATGATTAATTAAGAAAGGGGAGACCATGGAGTACATTTGGGCTCAGAGGATTGGTCAGAGCATACCTGAGCTGCATTTAGCATTTAACTCTTTTTCCTGTGCCTCTACAGAAACAATATTATCAGCCAAGGAACTGAGGATAAGGTGGAAGTTACTGGCCTTGCAGGCCAGGACATTTTTCAAGGAATGTACAGGTAAGGGCTCCAGAGGGACCCTGAATTTACATAATGCAGCAGGGTGATAATCAGTGAAAAAGATGAGGAAGGTCAGAGTGCTGCAAGATCAGCAAAGAAGCCAAGATGAAGGGGTCATAGAAGCTCATTGGAAATGCCAGCAGGGGGACCAGTAGTTGGTACAGGCCATTGCATAACAATCCACAAAGGTGCAGTCAGGTAATGAGGGACCAGTGTTAGGTTTGGGTGGTGTAGCAGTGCAAACGTTGTCACTGGAGGAGTACCAAGTTTGCTTTCTGGGTACACTGTTGAGTGAGAATACAGGAAGCTTTTTGACATCCTATTTAAAACAGGTCTGGGTATGGTACAGACAGCTGTTGTGAGATAGCTCAGTTTGAATGGACAGCAGGGCCTGACTTCTTAACAATTGCCTCCCCCCACTCAACAGACAAGTTTGGTCTATGTGTGATTGTTGCCAGGAATAGTTCCCAGTCTCAGACAATCTTTCCAAGAATAGATGATTTTACATCTTGTGTCAATGATTATGATGTACATGTCTCCACCAATTAAAGATAAGATCACTCAGGGTGACTATGCTGATATTATTCAGCATCAGTTAGAGACAGAACGTGCTGGATCTAAAGACTTAGCTTCTGTGCTAATGGCTTAAGGAGGAAACAAATAAAAAAGGCTAGAGTTCATAATTGGGACAATTAGATTGGGGGGGTTATTCCGTTTATGGCATTCATTGTAGAAAAAGACCTTCATCAGGCTTTTTTCCTTCTGATCTATTGCCTAAACATATGAGAGGTTCAATGATTTAGGTACAGACTTTCATGGCTCTTTTATGACCAAAGGTTTAGGAAGCTCGAGGTGGTTACTAGGTCCTTCAAGTAGGAAGAATGGCTTGTCAAAACAAGGCTCTGGATTATGATACATAGGTCCAGGTTTACAGCCCTTGGAGCACAGAGGCAAGATCAAGGCATGCTTGGGCATTTAAAAGTCAGACTCATGCATGGCCTACATGCTAATTTGTGCATATTTGATGACAGTGCAGCAAAGTGCACTCCCATCCGAGTGCTGGGAAAGGGAGGACATGACTTTTAGGTTGCTGGGCATTTCAGATTTGGATCTCCACCTCTTTGCCACAGATCCCAATGGGAAGGGTGGGGGGATCATATCAGGATTTCGTGGAAATTATTTCTTTCAGGTTTCTTTTGCCAGTAGCCCTTTACATTCTCCTATTAAGGTGAGGGAGCTAGCCGCATTACTGGCCAATTATCCAGACCCTCAAGTAAAGCTGGATATTTTGTTAGGTTTCACCAATGTCCAGGGCAACCTATACCCTCTTGTGCTGTCACAATTTGCTTTCAGTCTCAGGCAATGAGCAGGGGATAAAGCATTTCCTGGACACAGAAAGGCTGGGAGGCAGGATGATAGGCCCCCTCAGAAGTCCCCCCCTTCAAGTTTATCAGAATTTCCCTCAAGGAACAGGTACCCAAGAGAAGGAGGAACAGTTCAGATTCACTCACCACACTTCTTTTCTTTCAGAAGCCTCATTAAATAATGATATTTTCAAAGAAGTAGTTAAAGTGCGTTACTTCTTATCGGATGATGCCATTTGGATTATCAGGAGTTTTCAAAATCCATGGCTGGCAAAACTCATTATCGAGTCTGAGTTTTACCTGCTGCCATTTCAGCAGGAGGACTCTCCTCTGTTGTGTATATATTTTCAGGGTCAGTTTTATTTTGAAATGGCTATGCCCATGGGCTGTGCTACTGCTTGTTCAACTTTTGAGAAATTCAGCTCAGCCATTCACTAATTCTGGCAATGGAAAGCAACCAATCATTCAACAGGGATTGCTTTGATAATTTTCTGGTGATGGGTAACAGAGAGGAAAGTATCAGACATGGCATGCAACAGTTCATTCAGTTGTGTGACAAAGTGGGGATTCCACTTTCAAGGGATGAAATGGAAGGCCTTATCAAAGAATGTTTTTTCTGGGATCATTGAATGACATGATCTCACCTACAGCCAGAGTCCCATGGAGCAAGCTAATGCATCTCAGTATGGCATCACCAGATTCATTTTGCTAGGAAAGTCAAAATTAGGGAGGTCATGCAGCTCCTACAGCTCCTTAACTTTGCTTGCAGAGCAGTGGTCCTGAGCAGAACTTTTAGCAGAACCCTTACTAACCTCCTGAAGAGTGGGAGGCTCAAGCACCAGTGGATCAGGGTCTTCAGCAGAATCAAAGAAGATCTGCACATTTGACAGCTTTTCTCTTCCAGTACAATGGCATTTCCTTCTGGCCAGAGGATTGGACCTCTGCAATGGCCCTTTAATTGTTCACTAATATGGCTGGAGGACTGGGCAAAGGGACTTTTTTCAAGAAACATTAGTTTTCTGCCCCAGCCATCCTCCTGGTTTGTTAAGTTGAGGAAGGATTTCACCTTCCACATGTTCATGCCCATTTGGGTTACCATAGTAGGGTGGCAGGAACAGTTATGTAACAAAAGGGTAATTTCCCATTCCAACAACCAGGCAATGTAGCAAGATGTGCAAAAGAAGACTTTGAAATCTAGGTGGGTCCAGTTGCTTCTTAGATTGCTAATTTTGTATAATTTGCAAATAAATGTTTCTTTATTTCTCAGGGAAAACATTACAAGGTCATGCAATAGCATAAATGACTGTGTCGCCACCTTCAGATTGCCAGATTTTGCAGATTGACCCAGACCTGCAAAAAGACCCCATTGACAGCCCATCCCAGCTCTGGATGACTGGTGAGGAGTGATCATTTGGCTACTGGCCAACTCATGTGCAGATACCATCAAGAAAGCTTATGGGTCAGCCATTCTTTCCTTCCTCAAGTTTTGTCAAGGTCTATCAGCAGTCAACAGGGTTTTTTCTTCCTTCCTCATCAGCCAATACTTAGTTTCCCTGTGCTCATTGAATGAGGTGGTCAAGACATTGTGCTATCATCTAGCTGCTCTCAGCTGATTATTCCAAGACAGTCAGTCTGAAAGATGTATCCATATCCTGGTGCACATCAGGACTTGTCTTAGGCTGAGAAAAGGAAAAAGATGCTTCCAGGGACTGTAGAATACCCATTGGTAGAGAGCTTTTGATCAATATCATTAAGGGTGTACATTTCATCCTTCACCAATATCACTTATGTGATTTGGGCTACACTTTTTTGCTGGATGTACTGAGGGCCTTCTGGGTCAGTGAGCTGTTAGGATCTCTGATATGGAAGGGTGTGTCTCTTTCACATTCAGCTGTAGTTATATGGCTAGGCAGAACCAAGTAGGAACAGCTTGAGTATGATCATCAGGTCATTCTAAACATACCTGTATGTACTAGGTTTTGCCCAGTCCATTTAGCAGGTTAAAGGGTGAAGTTTCTCCTGAAGATTTAGCTTTTAAGCTACCAGAAGGTCAGATTATTTGGCCCAGGTACATGGACTACTTCCTAGCTGCTCAAGGGCTGCCTATGTTAGGTTACTTCAAGCACTCCTTCCACATAGACAGGGCATCATTACTGGCAAAGGAAAGACAGTCAGGAGAACATATTAAAAGAACAGGGGAGTGGTTATCCTCCTCTTTCCTCAGCTACATTAGATAATTTATGACCAGTTAAATATTATTTACAGTATGTTTATGTTGCAAGTTGCACCCACATCATCATTGTGGGACACTCATTTATTACCATAGCAGTAAAAAGGATGACAAACCATATGAATGGCGCCAAATTGAGTCTGGACCCAGCCACTGTTAATTGGCCTTAGAATGGAGTCTCAAGAATGTGATGGGTCCAACCTGAGTCCACCCTGAAGGACATAATGTTTCACATGGGGAACCTGTATCTGGTAGTCTTGCATTTGGGAAGGAATGATGTAGGCTGGAATCCCAAGTGGCATTTTATGGTCATTATATTCAAATAACTTATTTCTTCTCGGCAGCAGCTCACAGATACATTGTTGATTTTGTCTATCATCAGCCCTCAACTTGGGTGGAATAGTGTGGATTCTTCTTCTTCAGCATCTGAAGTGACCCACAAATTCAATAGCCAGGGCTTCTCCTCATGTGGTATTTCATGTCACTGAACACTAGGATTTTAAGGACAGGAATTCCATTTGGTTTTGTACAGATGAGGTTCAACTTTCCCTGGTGGGTTTGGATTTGGATAATTTGGACATGAGGCTTGGTATCAAAGATATCCTGAGAATGCTGTAATACAATCAGTGTTGTATTATTTTATTTGTTAGCGGCATGAATATTTATAGTCATGTCTTATTTCCACAGTCAGAAAAAGGGGTGGGTGGTGGGACAGGATATCAACAGCCTAGATGACAGTTACAGGGTGGACTTACACTGCTTCATGGTAAAGTGACAGTGCTGAGTAGCATTTTGCATGGTTTATCGACCATGGGGACGTTTTGGCATGCCACCAGGATAGAGTGGTCCATTTCATAGAAGTCAAGTTGGTTATACAGCATTTAGCTAATGTTAGCACAACGCTGTCTAATGGATAAGATACATTTTGTGAAATTAATGGTCACACTAGCTTTTGTGTATGCAGTTCTTTGGGGGAACAGTTCAAGTTGACAGATGGGCTTTGCCAGAAGAGCGATTCGTAATAGGCTGTGTGAAGGGTACAGGTGTAGCACTTGTCAGGCACAGGTATTAACACACCATGTAGGGGTCAGTAGCTGTCCTTTTGGCAGAGCAGTGCTGATTATATCCCCCCTTTTTAGTAGAGCAGCAGGGCAGTCACAGAGTTGTCTATCCACCCTTGCATTCCCCCTGTTTTCCTGGGCCACTAGACAATTAGCCCTGTTGGAAAGAGAAAGTGATTCTTACTCTGCCCCATGGTAAGATGATGGGGCTGAGGAACATTTGGGGCAGATTAACCACTAGGGAAATGACTTGGCATACCACCTAGACAGAGGGATTTTTCATGAAAGTCAGGTTGGTTGTACTGCATTTAGGTAATGCTGGTGCAGAGTTGTCCAATGGAACAGTTATGCTTTTTGTGAAATAAGTGGTCAGACCATCTTTGTGTGCATGTGTGTGTGTGTGTGTGTGTGTGTGTGTGTGTGTGTGTGTGTGTGTGAGATTATTTCGGGTGAAGGCCAAGGTGACAGGTAGGATTTCTGCAAAGCTGCAAACTTAATATAGAGTAGGCTACATGGTTACTGCAGTTGCTGTAGCACTGTGGCCCAGGTCATGGCTAATGTAAAAGTCTAAGAGGGACCAGTTCACTTATGAGGTTAGAGAAAAACAAACAAAAAAGGTCTCTAAGGGCTATCACCAGCAGGCAGAGGAGAGAGTAAGCGAGACAAAATTTAGCGTACAAGTAACACACTGAATAATTTCTTGGCTAATGTCATAGAATTTAACAGTTCATTTTAGAGCATTTCCTGAGATAGTTTACAAAGTAATACTCTCTACAATTTAACTTATATTTCCGTAGTTATCCCAGCTGTTAGAAACATCTAGATGAAATGTGTCATTTTTCATCTTAGCTTCTTTTTATAACTTTATATACATTTTTTTTGTCTTTTCTACTACCTGTAACTTTCACTGCAGTTAAGATCTTAATGCAAAGTACAAGACATGACTTCAGATTTTTCTATCCGAAGTATCACAGTCTTAGATTCAACGCTTTTTTTCATATACAGTTCTGCAACACGGACTTCTATATGTTATAATGAATAAGGGAAAACAGCACAGATATAAACTGCAGATTTACTTCTGAGATGAGCTAATATTTTATTTTTAGTACATCAACCTGCAGCTCTCATATTTTACCACGTACAAAGAATGAGTGACTGGGTTAGCAACTTAACTAAAACTATGAATTCATGTCAATGCATATTATACCCTTAGAAAACTATTCTGACTTTGTAAGCAAGAATGAGTGTAGGAAAAAAGCCTAAGGTTCTTTATATCGATTGAGACTTGTTAAATAATGTGTATACTTCAGGCAGCTTATTTCTGGAGTCAGAATGCTTAGTGATAAGACAGATCATTTTCGTTTAAATGTTGTTTTTTTTCCCCTCAGTGTTGTTGTGTCTATGAAGAGCTGAAATGACTCCCACTCAATTTAAGAATCCAGAGTACTTGCTTGGAAAATGAATAATCAATTGAAATCCCATTATTTTTGATATTATACCCAGACAAGAACATATTTACAATTATAGTCCATAGAGTGAGACCCCTGGATCTCACATTGTATGAAACCATCTCACTGCCAAAGAGCTTTTTTATTTCAGCCTGTAATGAGATGACATTCTTCTCTTACTGCTATCAAAAGGTGTAATTCTGCTATTAAATGACTCATCACATGACCACACGTACAGGCATACAATTCTCAATATGATGTCGTTCTATATATTTTTGTCTGTTGAGACAGTTACTTATACAATGTTGTTCTGATTTCCGCTTCACTATTTTATTCTGTTTAGTTCTTCCTGTAAAACTTCTGCTTTTCATTCCTTGTGTCATGTTTATAAAAGATGCAATGATATAAAGACAGGGATGTCAGAAAAAGCATAGCCAGGATCAGGGACACTCGGATGGTAGTCAGTAACATAGCCTAAAGATTAAAAGAAAATCTAGTACAGGGATTTGAAGAAGAAGGAATTGTTATGTTTGTAATGTTTTGTGGAGCTAAACTGTTTTGCATAAGATTTTGTAAATATATCTATAATCTGTTGTGTCTAAGAATAAATTTTAGAATATATACACAGTTTATCAATTTGTATGTTAGTGCACCTTCCACACCTTATGTATCTATAAAAGGTTTCCTATTATGCTCAATATCTTTATATAAAATGTCTTCAAATTTTTCTTGATCTTGTATCACACTATGCTTAATTTTTTTGTCCAGCTTGATTATTTCAGTTTTCAAAGATGTAGTTCAACCTTTCTTCCATTTCTTATATTTTTGTCTCTTACCTTAATCAACCATCTTGTTCTTATGGAAATATATCCCCTTGACATTGTATGCCTAGATCCTGATGTTAAACATTTTTTTGATTTTTTTGCACTTAAACAATTTCTCTTTCAAAACTTTTCACATTCCATCTGTAGTTTTTCCACTGAACACGTCACTCCAGTTAGTTATACATAGTGACTGTTTTGTTTCCATATAATCTGTTATTAATCTTCTGTGCATTGGTTTAGATTTCAATTTGGCAGAATTATCTAGCAACCAATTAACCTTTATAATCCCATGATCACTGCACATCAACGGTGGTAAAACTTGACTTAACAGCAATTTTTTTAGGAACACAAACAATGTCTAGTATGTTCTCTTCCCTGGTAGAATTTTTTACAATCTGAAGCATTTGTTTTTCCAGAACATACACTGTGAATAATTTCCTTACTAATGTTGTTGAATTAATATTATTCCAGTCTGTTTCTGGTAAAGTTAAGTCCTCAGCTAATATTATTCTTCCCTCCTCATTTCATGCAAGAAATTTAGGGATTCCTCTAGGTCATCAACACTTGACTTTGGTGGTGTATACACTCCAACAATCGTTATATGTTCCAGGGTTGTCTTTATTGTCACAGTTACACAGTCTATGGTACTGGTGTTATCACTGAACATGTAATAATCACAGGTCTCATAACTATCTTTAATCCCTATCATAACACCACCACCAGATTTTTGTTAGAATGTCTGTTACAGTAAAAACATTTATACTCTGACATAACTGGTTTCCAGTCATTGTTCCTTAATCATGTTTCGCAAACAATAACAACATCAATCTTGTGGAAACTTAGCAAATTTTCCAATAAAAAAATATCATTAACGCTCCTAGCATTAACAGCCATCAGAGAAGCATCAAATGTTGCTATCTGTGGGTTGTTAAATTTTCGGCCTAGCAAAAATCCTACCTAGTGTTTATCAAATATTGCAAAATATCTGCTGCAAAAATTCTCTTCTCTGATCTTGACAAATGCACACCATCCTGTCTGAACACATGTGTGCCCAAAACTAGGCTTGGATGCTCTACACATTTCCAGTTTTTTAAAAGGGACATTTTTTTTCCTTGTAGGTATTTACCAAAGAATCTTTTATTCATAACTTTCAGAATTATTTTAGCAGCAATGGAAGGGACAAGTTTCAATAATGGCATTGTATAGGAAGGCTTGATTCCTTTAAACAGAAACAAGATGATTTTCCTTGTCCAGGAATAGTCAGAAAAGGACTGCTTGTTAATCTATAATCAGAAGGCTGCTTCTCCTCAGTCATTTATGATTTGCAATTTTTTTTCTTACATTTAATGCTCAGGTGACTGAGGGTATATTTTCCTAATTATGTCTCCATCTCTGCCACAGAACTGTGCCACTTTATGTTGCACAGGATAATTGTATATCAGTTCTTGATATGTACAACAGCATTAGATAAATCTGAAATACTCAGATTAATGTGTGCAATTTGTCTCCCTATGTTGGCGTCATACTGGAGGCCTGTGCCATTTGCTACATGCCTAGCTTAACTACTGCAAGCACCCAAGGTTCTACACTTCATATTAGACCTCTACTGAATATTCAAAGAATCTCCCCTTGTCTTATTAAGTGGTGGTCTAGCATGTTTCACTGTTTTGACCTATTCTGTTTGGTCACTTTTGAGCAGATTTTGCTTTTGGATCTCAACAGAGAAGTAGACATGAAAATGTTTCCATTAGCCCACAGTCCATAAGTACTTTGGAATGTGACAGACCAAACCTTTGCAGCTCAGCATTTCCATATTTCAGTAATGCTAAATGACATTCTGTGTAACATTCACAGTTAATGCTTTATTTCTGCTTTATGAAATTGTTCCTAGTTTGCACTATTCTGGGTACTGGCATTAGGTTATGCATGTCTTGAGACTGTACATATCATAAAGTTCCCATGGCTCCAAACATCTGTAGATCTCCATGCTGGCATACTGCAGGCCATTATCTGATATAACTGTATCTGACTCCTGTATCTTAAGAGCATAGATGTAAGTTCTACCTTTACCATGTCTTGTAACTTTGTTCAAAACTCAGCGCACATCAGATATATATTTATTTATTTTAAATAACTCTGAGCTGGTCTTGTTCCACACCTTGCCTAGAACAGAATGTAGTATAGCTTTGCTTGAATTATCACTGTGAGAAGTATCACATGCATTCTTGTCTACCATTTTTCTTAAGTAGAGGTTCCATGGTGGAGAGTGATAAATCCCTTACTGCACTTCAGAATATTTGTGTTTGACTAGTGATGTGAGTGCTGGAGCCATATGAAAGAGAGTGGGCATGAGCAGTCAACAGTTGCTCTGAGGGCAGGAAGACAGCCTAAGCTTGATGGCATAGAAGTATTAAGATCCTGGTGAGCTCTATCTGTAAATACCACTTGGGCCAGGAAGTTGGGCATGCCTGGAAGCACACATGCACATCTAGATGCCAAAAACTGTGGTGTCTGCAAAGCTCCTGTGGGGTGGTGGTGGCTAGAAAACACTCCCTGACAGCAGCAGGACACTGCACCGGCATCCGGGTGGTACAGTGGTGCAGCGGTTAATGTTGTCGCCTCACAGCAAGAGGTTCTCCGGTTCGATTCTTGGCTGGGGTGCCTTCTGTGTGGAGTTTGCATGTTCTCCCTGTGTTCATGTGGGTTTCCTCCGGGTACTCCGGTTTCCTCCCACATTCCAAAGACATGCATCTGGAGCATTTCTCCCCAGGCCTCCGCTGAAAACAGGCTCTGTGGAACCTAGTCGAACTTTCCCAGTCAACAAATGTTAAATAAAATAAAATAAATAAAATAAATGTCCTCATTGGCTCCAGACATGGGCTGACATGAGACACAGAAAGGCTAAGGCTGTTCTAGCAGACACAGTGAATAAGGAGATGAACTGTTGGTAGATGATGTTAAGCTGCAGAGAGGGGAATAAAAACATTTTTTTCATATGTAATTTGACTTTATCAATTAATCTCCTTTGAACAATGTGGTTTACATACAAATAATGTCTTTATAATATGGAACAAAATGCTGTATTTCTTTTCTCACAGCAGTTGTCTGTCATAACCAACCTTTCATATCAATGTTTTAAGTATTTGGATTTCTAATTATCTTCAGTAAGTAATCTGAAACTCATGATATTTTTTTAATCCTATCAATCAAGGATAGAGAAAAATTGCAAATGTAAATGTTACAAGTTGATAAACAATTAACTGATCGCATACTCACAGGATATTGAGAATGCACTTGCAGAAAAATTATGTGCAGAATTCAGAATAAGGAAGGCTATATGTCAGAGTACTACAGAGTAAAGAGGAAACATTTCTTACTTATCAACATGTATAATTGTTATCACAAATAAATTAAAAATCAAGTTCCATGGGATAAGACTACATAGCCAGATGTTTCCCACACAGAATCAAGGAAAAATCTAACTAACCCCCTATTGATCGTGTTAAATTAAATTTTAGCATATGGACATGTTTATAACAACTGGTGACAAACATAAGGGGAATGGATCATATTACATGAAAAAATGTAAGGCCATCAACCTGTCTAGTATTCTCTGTCACTTCTATAGTATTGCAAATGCAAATGATAGTGTGTGCAATTCCAGAGTCTTGGTAACTTCAATATCAGTATAAACTCCATTAGAGATAGGAAAATCCCACCGAATGAACATAATTTGCAATTGTAGAGAGTGCTCACTCAGATAATGTAACAGTTTGGTGTACAGAATGTGTTGAAATTGCTTCATCTAGTTGAGGACTGTTTCAAATTTCTGGCCCTCTCTACCCTCTCCTGTAGTAAACTGGACATGTGGATGACTTCTGTTAAGTCTAGTGTCAGAGGTAGAGGACACTAATTTGTTACATCCCTGACAGGCCGTACATTGACAAAGCTTTCTTTCTGTCCCATAGGTGGATTTGCAGGTGTGATAAGGCTGCTACAACTTTCCAGTCAATGCTTATGTTAAGTAATAAACCAATAAAACTTAAAAAGCTTTGAAAAACGAGTTTCTGAATTACAGTTCCAGCTATAAATTATACTTGAAGTTAAACTCTTTTGTCACTATAGATCTTTTTGACTATGTAAGATATCAATCTGAAAATGTGAAATCTAGTAATTATGCTAATCAGAAGATAAATAGTTGAAGCTATTGCCCTTGACACCTCAGAGGAAGAAATACTGGAAATAGTTTGAGCCTTTCACTTATAAGGGTAAAAGGTAAAATATAATATTTTCTATAGTTTTTTTCCAGCTGCTAAAAGCTGTCAGTTTATTGAGATTCTCTATTAATGCAAAGTGTATGCAGAAATACAGGATTTGAGAAAAAGAGAAATTATTGATTAAATACATAGAACAAGGGTTATTTTTATTTGTAGTGGTTGGTGTTATCAACAACTGTTGTGCTAAGCAGTCTAGGACTCAAGTCTTTATGAACAAATATCTTGAGGAAAACTAATGAATATTTATATATCAATGTAGCAGGTCATATAACAATATACTGTGTCTCATACATATATGCATCTTTCATTTTAAAGCTACATAAACTTCTTAATATATAAACATGATCAATGTGTAATGGGTCCCTCCAAATCACATGAATGCTATTGTCAGATGTGTGCAAGATATGAGATAATGCATTATACATGTACTTACTGTACACAGCATGGTGACAGAAAAATAAAATTCCATTTTCATTAGTTGAAATTCCAGATATTATACTGGTGATTGTTGCTTCAGATCTCAGTTAATTACTTATTCCACAAACAAATCAAAACAATTTTTTATATATTTTTTATTTCTTTAGGTAAACGTATTAAAGGCAAATTTTAAATATAGGATGTTAGAAAGGAAAATGGCTGAAGAAATTCAAGTTTTGTTGAAGGAATGCCCGTATCAAAAGTGTCAAAATTCTATGCATTTCCTTGTTTTTACCAGTACATAGAATTTTACAGCATTTTCTGGGTAAATTAGAAAAATAGTCGCATTCATATTTGTTGGGTGGCCATGGTGGTGCAGCAGTTAGCATTGCTGCCTCACAGCAAGAGGTTCTCCGGTTTGATTCTCGGCTGGGGTGCCTTCTTTGCGGAGTCTGCATGTCCTCCCTGTGGTCACGTGGGTTTCCTCTGGGTACTCTGGTCTCCTCCCACATCCCAAAGACATGCAGTAGGTGGATTGGACACTCTAAATTGGCCCTAGGTGTGAGTGTGTGCATGTGTGTGCCTTCTGTGGAAGGTTGGGCACTGGGCTGGCAACTTGACACCGTAAAACTCCATTGCCAATCATGAGCAGACAGATGATCTGTTGTGGCGACCCCTTACCGGGAAAAGCCGAAAGAAGAAGAAGTCACATTCATATTTGTTCAAAAATAAAATGCTGCAGGAAATGTCTCTACAGCTTAAAATCATTTGTAAAAGTCTAGCTGGCTGACAAACTTATAGGGTATAACTGCACGAAAGCCTTTTAGATACCAGAAGAAATGAGCAGTACAGGACATGCTATGTGCAAAGCTCCACAGATGACTATTAGACCAGCAGAGCTGAAGTTCACCTTGGAGAAGCAGCAAAAATTAAATTACATTTAAGTCGAATTAGAATGATCATGGCTGTAAACAGGCATATTCTTTGTACTCAGATGACCACATTTATTTCCAGTCATCTCTAAGAAGCTTTATGACTTATAAGGCCATAATATGTCTAGATGTATCTAACTTCATAACTATAACATAGATTTTTGCATAATTTGCTCAGAAACAGACTTGCTTGCACACTTAAGCATTTTTACAACTATGGAGGCAGCATTTGAAAATGATGTGCAAGGGCAGCATTAAAATAGTTGTATGTGTATGTGTGTACACATACTTACATATACATAATACTTTTTTTTTAATTGGAGGTATACTGAGACAGAAATATGAGGTTATCAGTACAAACCTGAACATTTTAACTTCAGTCTTGCTTTTGCTAAATAGTTTTTGAAAGGTGATAATGTATTTTAATCATGAGCTCACAAGGGAATCAGGAGTATGTACTAGTTAAAAAAATCTGTTCATTATTTTTATCACCAAAAATGAAGACAAACATGCCAGACATGTGACTAGGTGTAATGTGCAATGTGCCATAAGCAACAAATAAGTAGATGATCAGATTCAGACCATGTTAGTTTTCCAACCACCCTCCTTGTTTCTGTTTTGGTGTTAATCTTAGTGGCTTTGAAACTGTCTGCCCCTCTTGTAAATTTGTGTTTGGATACTCCTTCTGGGCCCATCTCATTTGCTCACTCAACTGAGTGCAGTGAGATCATATTCTGATTTCAGGCACTCCTACTGTGTACAATGAGAGCATCTGGGAAAGAGAACAATAAAAAAATTAAGCTTGTTTCCTGTCTCTCCTGTTAATTGGTCTAGACTGTTGGTAGGCTTCTGATCCCCCAAGCCCTTTTGTGTTGGAGGGAAGCCTTCTAGCTTAGTTTTGTTTCTTATAACTAGCCAGTTTTCTAGTTTTAGCACTCAAATATGTTTCTTTGAACTCAGCATTTGTTCAGAACTCATTGTAAGCACTACATAAGCTGCAAATTACTACAGCACTCAACTTTCCTCACTTGTCTAGTGGAAAGCAATTTTTAGTACTTAATAAATAAGCACTTATCCAGGCATGTCTAAGGGTCAGCTCCCAGTGATTTCTCCTGTCTACCTGATGAATCTGGGCATCTTGGGGCAATGCAGCAGTTGCCTCATGTACACAGACAACCCTCTCCTCCTACCACCCAACACTACAACCTGTGAGAGATGCACTTATATAGCCAAACTGGAAGCAAAGCTATCTTCACCCAAGACTGGACTAGACAGTCAAGAGGAGAAGGTAAACACTTGCACCACACCACACTCATCACATAGTCCCTCAAAACCTACACCACCAAAACACACACAGAGAAACACAAAACACACACCTACATTCACGGAGGCTCTCAATAAAAACCTGCCCAAGCATCAGGGACATCCAAAGCATAAACGCAAGCAAACTCCACCTCCCAATGCAACCCAAATGACACATAGCCCGCAAACTCAATGTGCCACTCAACCACAGCTCATAAGGCATAACAATGTACCCAACACTCTAGTCATAGGTGACTCTATAGTCAGGCACACTGATGTTCCACTCACTAGACTAAACAAGGAGAAAGTTAATGTCAGCTGCCTGTCAGGTGCCAGGATCCGCCACATAATTCATGCACTCAGGTCACTCCACAATAAGTACAAATATGACACTGTCATTGTCCATGTTGGTGTGAATGACCTGAGATGTACCTCCCTGGACTACATGAAAAGAGACATGGAGGAGCTCTCCCGATCTTGTATCCCAGGCAGGTATGACCCTAACCCTGAGTAGCATCCTGCCATCACCCAGAATGATACCAGAGTACAAGGACAAAATGATTGACTTCAACAATTGGCTAAGCTTCTGGTGTCATTCTAAGGGGATCCAGTATTTGTCTGCCTGGGACGACATGATCGACAGTCCACGATGCTTTGCCAGAGATGGCCTGCACCTGTCGCCCTTAGGATTCCAGATACTGGCTAAGGCTCTTGCCACCCCTATAGTGCCTTTTTTAGGCAAGGTTCAAATGACAAATTCACCACCGTAACAGGTACAAGCAAGCAAACTCTGAGGGTAATGCTACTCAATGCTAGAAGTCTAAACCTCAAAATGCACTCACTCAAGGCACTCCTTAAAATGGAGAACATTCACATCTGTGCAGTGACAGAGACTTGGTTCAAAGCTCCAGAGAGCACTCCTGCATTACCAGGCTTCAATTCATACCACACCTTTCAGCCACCTAACCCAGAAAGAAGCACTAAAGGTGGAGGCGTGTCCATATTCATTAAGGATATCCACATATCCAGGCTAGTTGCACAGCATAATGCATCCGAGATTATCCAAGTGCAACTAACTCTGGGCAAGACCGCAATCCAAATTGTAGCTTGCTACAGAAACCCCACCATGCCCCAGGATTCACACTCCTCATTTCTTGATACACTGGAAAGTATTAGGGTACAACCCAACACCCTAATAATGGGCGATTTCAACTACCTCACCATTAACTGGGAAAACTACTCATGTACCAACTCTTTTGCTCAACGTTTTCTAGAATTCATAAATTCCAACACCTTGGATCAACTTATTCACACCCCCTCCAGGGGCAGCAATATCCTAGACCTGGTCATTACCAACATGGGAAACCGGTGTTCCACACCAACGGTCAATTCCTTGTTGGTCAGATCCGACCACAAGCTAATCAGCCTAGACATCCACATCCCACCCCCAGCCCCAATTAGGGAAACCATCATAAAAAAACTTCTCCAAAGCCAACTTCACACTTCTTAAGACAGAAGTGGCAAACTTCTTGACACCCATGCAGACTGACAATAGAGGTATGACTGCCAAATCCTACACAAATGCACTTTATAAGCACTTACACGAGTGCATGGATCATGCTATCCCTAATAGAACCAAGATGTTATCCTCCAAAAAAAGGAAGCCAATCTGGTGGTCCTCTGCCATAAACAAACTCTACAACAGAAGAAAGAAACTGTTGAAAAAAAAGAGTAAAAGCCCTTGACTGGAGGAACTCCCTGGTCAACCTCAGTAAGAAGATGAGATCCCTCATAAAATCCTCCAAAGCTAGTTACGAAAACAAAATTGCCACTGACTCTAAAGACAACCACAAAGCATTCTATAGCTATGTCAAGAATCTAAATGGGAACACTCAGATCTGCTCTGAGTTACATTACAATGGCACTAAATATACAGAGCCAACTGATACTGCCAACATTCTAGCAGATAGGTTCAGTGCTAACTTTACCCCCTTCTCACCCCCTAGAGGGCACATCTCTATACCGGAAGAATGCAAAGTTCCTATAATCATGGCTGCACAGGTAAAAAACATACTCTCCAAAGCCAAGAACACAGCATTCATGGGACCTGACAATATCTCAGGCTGCGTTCTACATGAACTACAGAATGAACTGGCACCCTACCTAAGTACCATGTTCAATCATAGCCCACCTCAGGCTTTGTACCCACTGAATGGTGCACCACGACGGTTATCCCACTCCACAAAGGGGGAGCCACGACGGACCCTGGGAACTACCGCCCCATTAGCCCAACGAGCCTGGTCTGCAAGGCCGTGGAACATATCATCATGGAACTCATAAACAAAGACATTGGTAATCTCCAAACTCTGGACCCTACCCAGTTTGGATTTGTAAAAGGCAGATCATGTCTCCTAAACCTGATTGACTTCTTTGAAGCAGTCACCAAAGCCATAGATGAGGGTAAAATGGTTCACACAGCTTATCTAGATCTCGCCAAGGCTTTCGACACCATCCCCCACTCTGGAATTATAGAAAAGCTCACTAAACTAGGTATAAATCCCTATGTCACAAGATGGGTTGCCAACTGGCTCATGGACAGAACCCACACTGTGAAAGTAGCGGATTCCAAATCCGACATCAGACCAGTGACAAGTGGAGTACCACAGGGTTCAGTCCTGGGTCCTCTCCTGTTTGGTATCTACTTCTCTGAAGTGCAGGCCAACACAGAAGGTCTTTGGCTAACAAAGTTTGCAGATGACTGCAAACTAGCAGCCATAATCGAAACTCCTAAAGATGTGGACAAACTACAAAAGGGCCTCACTGAGACAGGTACCTGGTGTCAAAGCCATGGCCTGAAGCTCAATGCCAAAAAGTGTATTGTCATCCCCTTTGGTAAAAACTCTGTACCCATGAACTACCACATAGCTGGTAGCCTACTTAATGCCGAAAATGTGATAAGAGACCTTGGGACACAGGTGGACAGTAGTCTCTCCTTTGATAATCACATCACCACAGTGGTCAGGAAATCCTTCTACGTGGCTCATCTCATCACAAAAGGATTCTCATCCAGAAAAAAAGAGGTCATTGTTCCCCTCTACTCATCACTCATTAGACCCATTATAGAGTACAACGCCCCTTTTGGTATGTATCTCACAAGACATCTACAACAACTGGAAAGACCACAGAAATACCTCACAAAGAGGATTACTGGCCTCAAACAGATGCCCTATGCAGACCGTCTCAAAAAACTACAGCTTTACTCCATCACATATCGCCTACTCAGGGGCGATCTCTGACTAACATACAAAGCTATGTCAAACCCAGAGCTGTTGGACATGCTCCACTTAAAGAAATCCCAATCCCTCCGAGCTACATGCTCTAGGGACCTAAACCTTGTCACCACAATAAACAGAACATGCTGGAGGGATAGATTCCTGTCCCAGAGACTTCCCACACTCTGGAACAGACTACCTATCTATGTCAAACAGAGCTCCTCATTAGCACTCTTCAAGAAAAATCTTGATGATTGGATGGGAAATGGGAAATTCACCCCGGGGATCACTTCTGTAGCTCTGCTCGACAGGGGCACAGGAAAATAATTTTCTTGGGTGGCGAAAGCCAGGGTACATTTTTTGGCTAGGCTTGTATGGGACCTAGGGCCGATAGCCTAGTACCTACCTACCTATGAACCTATATGCAGTAGAAGAAAAATAAATGTTATTTTAAGGTCTATAAATAAACTGGAAATCTGGATGAGTGGTAGGGAAAGTGGTACGTTATATGTTTGGGGCTGATATATGTAGAGGGGAGTGCATGAAAGAAATTGCATTGCTCATATGCTGTTGACTGGAGGAAGTGGGTTCTTTTCTTGGCAGTTAGGAGAAGACACACAAATAAATTACAGATACCAGTATTGCAACATATGTTTGCCATACATTCTGTGCAGTCATTTAGAACTGCACTATTATTTTGAACAAGCAAGATACATGACCAAATATTCAACTTTATTTTCATACCACATTTACTGTAGTTTAGCCTACTATGGTTGGCTCACTTTATTTAGCGCAAGACTGTGCTGCAGTTGGACACTTTAAAATACGTTTAATATTAAAGCCCAGTCTTTCAATCTAGGTACAGAATCATGTCTAACAATGTATAGCCACTTCCCAATACAGATGCTTTACTTCATGGAAGGAATGAGCCAGTCCAGATTTAACTGCATAGTGTTTGCACATTTGTAGAGTCACGAAGGCAACCCACATAGTTGTGTTTCAAAGTTGATAGCCCTATAGTAAAACATCAACCCTGCACTAAAAGTTGAGATCTTGGTACCAACTGTGAATAAAACAGTGATAAAGAGTAAAGTACAATTTTCAAGGAAGCAACTTTTGCTGAGTATTCAAAGAAGAATGGGAAGTGATACAATGCAGCTGATGACCCGGTCAGACAGATTCTGCAATGCTGAGCTGCTATTCCCAAGTCTTCCATACAATACAGTCGACTCCCTCATCTATATGATTGCTGGATCCCATTACTGAATCCCACAAATAAAGAGATGTTGGGGATAGCATGGAGAGTGGATCCTTCAGTCTTGAAAAAAATGAGGAGACTAGGAGAGATATACTGAAGGGCAGTGGATGTTTATTTAATGGCTAACCCCCGGAGATCTTTTCATTATTTACTCATGTGATTCTTTTAAATAGGAACTGAGGAACGTATACAAATGGGAGCAGGATCATGAGCAAATTACTATGATATATATTAAAGTGGACAAGTGTGCGAGGCATGCAGGAAAAACAAATTCAGAGCAGGTAGGGTATTGTAACAGTACAAGAGGTTACACAACCATCCTACAGCACTATATCTGAAGAAAAGGTTAACAGATCCTAGCAACTGGGAAAAATACAGGGATATTTGTAGTATTCTGACTCAAGACAGGACAGAAAACATAATGCTATTTCCACCACTTGTGCCAGTGTAACAGGCAGGCTGTACACAAAGATATTAGTAGCTAGTCCTTGGCATACTATTGCTAGCTGTATGTCAACCCCGGCAAGAATTAGAAGAATTACAAGGGAATGGTAGAGGCCTTTCAGAGTACGAATGCTTTATGTAGTCTTACTACATAACAAAAGGGGGTATCTATCATTAACAAAGGGGACAGTAGTAGGTCAGCTAGGTGCACCCCAAAGGGGAAGTTGCCAGGCCCAAATAGGCGTAATGCTGCATTATTTTAGTTTCAGTTAGTTTCTGATTCACACATTGCTGGCCCTATTTACCATCTTTCAGGAAAGTGGATACAGAAACACATCCTCCTAGCATCACATCTGCAATAACAGTCTTGCTAAATCTAGCTAATATGGCAAACATAGGTAAAGATGTCATTAATATGCCAAGTAATCATACCACTGCCATTATTAAAGTAGATGTTAACATCTATGCATGGATACAAGCAGACAAAATTAAAGACTTCATCAGGACATAATACTCCCTTAAAAAACATGGATCGTCAAAAAGAGATGCAAGTTCAAACCATCTTCAAACACTCAGATGTTATATAAAGTGCTTAAACCAGTAGCAGCATTTGTACTGGTCTTCAAAGGTTTTCATGCTGCAGGGCAGAATATACCTACCTATCTGTGTTACTGACAATTGGTTGAGAGCTTCATTGTCAAAAAGAAAAAAAAAAGCTGGTACAGGTGATAAAAATCATCTGAAAGCATCTACTGGCTTCTTTTATTTGTGAGAGGTTCAAGAGAGTTCAGGCAATTTTGCTTTTCCCCACTGTATTGTGATCTTTGAATTGGTACATATTATTAGCAGGAGTATGAGGGAAATGCAAAAATATGTTTAACTTTATTTTGCTGTGCTTAGTTACTGGCTAGTGATCTACCAGTTGTGTTCAATAACTTGCCGTTCAACGTTGATTTTACAATATATGGACATACATCTATATATAATATCTCCACACAGACACACACACACACACACACACACACACACACACACACACACACACACACACACACACACACACACACACACACACCACATGCACACTCACAAACGTTATAGATAATCTCCATATAAATGCAGATTAGAGTGAGTGTGTGTGTGTGTGTGTGTGTGTGTGTGTATATATATATATATATATATATATATATATATATATATATATATATATGGATCTACTTTGTTTCTTTGAATCTCATTTCACTGAATTTCATTTCACCTTGACCACTGAAAACTCAAATTACTGAAAACTCATTTCACTGAATCTCATTTCACTGAACTGCAGTTAGTATATATGGCACTGTGTAGAGTACTGTAAGGCAAGTAAAAGGGATATGCCCTTTTCCCCACTGTAGTGTGATCCTAGAGTTAGTATATATAGTTGGAGGGGGTGTGGGGGGCATAGCCCCTCACTTAGTTTGAGTAGATATTGTCTTCTGGAGAAAGTTAGTCATTGGTGTTGCAACTATGCATGTCTATTGTTTAAAATGCATTGTTTTGAAGTTTTTGGTAAAATACAATATAATATATTATACAATATATATGCTCCCCACACCCCACCTAACTATATATACTAATTCCAAGATCGTACTACAGTGGGGGAAAAGGGCATATACCTTTTACTTGCCTTACAGTAGTCTACACAGTGCCACATATACTAAGTTCAGTTCAGTGAAATAATATCCAGTCAAATGAGTTTTCAGTAATTTGTGTTTTCAGCAAAGTGATCAGGGTGAAATGAAATTCAGTGAAATGAAATTCAAAGAAACTAAGTAGACCCATATAACTCTCTCTCTCTCTCTCTCTCTCTCTCTCTATATATATATATATATATATATGTGTGTGTGTGTGTGTGTGTGTGTGTGTGTGTGTGTGTGTGTGTGTGTGTGTGTATATATATATATATATATATATATATATATATATATATATATATATATATATACACATATATATGAGTTTACTATCATTTTCCTGATCGCACTTTGTGCAAACTATCATTTCTATGAACCATAGAAATGAAAACCTTCGGCAAATGGAATCACTCTGTGATGCACAGTGAACAATATGTTTGCAGGGGGCAAGGTCCCCTGCACCCCCCGCATCCCCTGCTACTTAGATATTTAAACTCCAAGATCACACTATAGTTAGGGAAAGGGTACATTTTCCCATCCCCACTATATTGTGTTCTGCATGAAAATGTTGAAAGTCACAAGAGCGAATGCTGTATTGCATTCACTGTTGTACATTTCTAAATTTCAGCATTTGTTCTTTCAATTCTACCAAATGGGTTGATTCAGACTAATGTGAATTGCACAAAGTCCAAACGCCCATTTGATAGTAAACCATATATATGTGTATATATATGTATATATACACACAAATGCACATGCACACACACACACACACACACACACACACACACACACACACACACACACACACACACACATACACACACACACACACACACACACATACGCACTAATAGTGTGATTTAGCTTTATTGGTCTGCATGCACTCATAAGGACTTATAAACTATAAAGTTATTGGCATTCTGAAGCCATGTAACTGAAACACAGGGATTTCCTTCAGGGGTAATTCGAATATATCCCATAACTACAGGAAGTTTAAGGTAATGCATAGTGAAGACTTTGGTTTGGCTAGATCTTCCTTACTCTTTTTACTGAGTATTTGTATGTGTGGCATCTTTAACCTTTGGTTTGGATGTTATTTGAGATATTTTGCAGTCACCCTAATGTTTATGTATACCAGACTTAGTTTTAAACTCTTGCGTTTCTAAAGTATAGCCATTCAATCCATTTATGGTTTGCTGATAAGGTCAGAAAAAAGGCCAAAACATGGCATGTGTATCGCTAGTGGAGTTTGGCTTCCTTGGCCTGAATTTATTCTTTAAGTCTTTTTTGGTATAAAGTCACAGGTATTCAGTAGCAATGTAGCAGAAACACCAGTATGTCCTTGAGGAGACATTTGCAGATATCCCATGAGCCTCCACTACAAAAGGTTTAAAGTACTAAACAGTGAAGAATCAACCTTGGTTGGGTCTTTCTTCCAATTCTTACTGAATGCTTTGTATGTATGAACTTTTTATCATTTGGTTTGAATATTATGACACAAGTCCTGGAGTTCATGAATTTCCCAAATTAACTTGACAAGATGGTTCAGGAACTATATACATCCCCAATTGTCCATGTACTTTCCAATGGGTACATTTCCTACCCCCTTTTGTACTGTATACAATTACTAGACAGGATGGCTGTTATCCCATACCCTATTCCTTTTAACAATAGAGTCTTTAAGACAAGGCCTAAACAGAACGTCCACTACTTCAGGATGGTAGATATATGGATTCTCCACTAGATTTGTTTTTCCTTGTAGGACCCCATTTAAGAAGCAGAACTAGCAGCACAACACTATCCTACTTTCGGAGATAATAAGATAGATTCTGAAAGCATCTGAGACAACGGAGAACAAGATAATGAGCCAGGGATATAAGCTCTCTCTTTACAGCGATTTTCTGTATCCAAATATTTCAGCATTTGGCTTGAGCCAGATCCATTTATGGTGGCTGATAGAAATCTGAAAGAAAGTTGAGCTAAAGCATTTGGCTTGGTCAATAGATGGACAAACTTGTACCATCTATGATGGGAAGGAGAGAAGCAGTAAAAACATTAACAGGGTCCTTGGTCCTTTATATTTTCAGTATGTTGAATTTTTACCTGGGATTAAATGGCCAAGTAAAACATCCCAACATGTCATATTTTAAATGAAAGTTTCAATAAAGAAAGGATTCATTGTATCCTTACCACTCCTTATCAAGTGATGAGACTTATTGCAACAGATTAATGTAAATATACCTTAGCTTTTACCCTTAGCCATCTGCTTTCTCTCAAGCCCACATAGCCACCTTCATAAGCACAGCTTGGGGCTAGGATATCGAATGATCAAGCTCCGTAATCTCTTAGATGGTATAACAATCTCTCCCTGAGCATCTGAAAGATATGGCATACTTTGTGAAGTTCATTCCTAGCCCTTAGAAGCCTATTCAGTGTAATCTCATAAACCAAAGTATGGCGATCTACAATTGCCCTCTGGGGCTCTCTTGCCTTTAAGGTAGATGGGAGACTTAGAATGAGCAGAGGGAGGTATTACATGGTTATTAGATGTGGTTCAAGAGGTAAATTGAACATGTACAATAACCCGTTCTGTTACTTATGAGGGAGTTTTACTTAAACTACTCTGATCACTACAAGTACCTTTACATTACATGCTAGAAAGATTGAAGTTTTGTGTGGGATTCCCCTTTCTCTCCATTATGCAGGTCACCAAGGGAGGGCATGACCTAAATATTTGATTAGAGACAGTGTGGTGTAAGACATCTCAAACCTACAACATTCCTCTTCTGGAAGAAACTGACAAAACTAGACTGGAGGGAGAAGAGTCATTCATAAAGCTGGGTTTCTAGCTCAGTTGTTTAAGGGACAAATAGCTAAACTACACATGGCCTTATACATATGAGAAGTTAGTTATAATAGAGCAGTGATGGCGAACCTATTACACACATCTCAAAGGTGACATGCCACGACATTTTGGGTGACACACCAGTGTTCATCAACACCCAAGTTACCAAAGAAACTGCTTTTGTATTTGTTGCTTTTGTGAAGTGCATTGAACTATTTTGTGCCAAGAACCAGTTCAACAACACTGCTGCAGATGTAAGGAAATTATTGACCTCAAAGACTATTTTGGTATACTTTCTCAAGAGAGTCTGCAAAGGGCAGTGCTGACATTGTTTTCTCTTCATGATTGCACTTCTGCAAAAGGCAAGTGGTCTGCATTTCTAGGAGTGCGCTATTTTACATTCTTCTCAACTGTGCATCTTAATCCCTGCTAAAACTGCCAACTTTTTACACTTAATAATGACAATAATTAGATTTATAGACTAATTTTACTTCAGAAAATGTATATTAATTCACGTTCATTTTTTTTCTGTTGGTGTCTCAAATTAATAGTATTAGTAATTTAAAACTGTCCATGTCTCTTATTTCTAGATTTGTCCCAGATTCTGTTGAGATTTATCCTTGATGTATTGACAGTCATGCTGTTTTATTTATTTATTTATTTGTATTTATTTAATTTAATTACATTTTTTTTCGGGGGGGGGGGTGACACGCAAGCAGAGTCAAGTTAGGCATTTTCCGAATTTCTGACACGCCAAACCCTAAAGGTTCGCTATCACTGTAATAGAGGGTATTGGACAAGAGGTTGATGGCTGTATTCAGAAAGGATTTAAGAAATAAATTATATGCTTTGGTTGTCAGAAGCAGAATGTAGATTAGCTCAACAAATTTTGGTCTTGCCCATTATATACTGCATATGCGAATTTGCTGCCAATACAGGCCAGCCTAAAATCGGTCAATATTGAACAGTGCATTATCCTACTAAGAAAATATGCATGTGCCTTATGATCTTACCCTTTTTCTTTGCAGTAACCCTGTCTGTGGCAGTTTTCTTCAAAAGGACTGGTCAGGCTGTGATTCATAAAAGTGGCGGCATTTATAAGATCATTTGTGGACATACAGTAGAAATCTACTCAATACCTTCCTTTGAACAACCCCAAGAACATGAAATTTAAGATACAGTAGTCCATGAGATGGCTTCAAAGCATCCCTTGGACTGGTGGAAAGCATACCAAATACTCACACGGCAGGCAAGAACCTGGCCTCCTATTGTCTCACTGAAGTGAAACAGTTTTGAGCCCATTGTCTCACTAATGTCTTAGTACTAAAAGTTTTGTGTTACTAACTATACTTTGAGGAATAATGTTGAGTCAAGTGAAAGTGTGTATATATATATATATATATATATATATATATATATATATATGAATATATATATATATATACATATATATGTATATATATATATATATGAATATATATATATATATATATATATATATATATATATATACATATGCATTTAGTTATACAATTTTGTGCTATGCAAAATAGTTCTCAGCTGTTTCTGTAATTAATGATGTTATGTTGTCCTATAGGTTTATAGGTTCATAGGTAGGTACTAGGCTATCGGCCCTAGGGCCTATACAAGCCTAGCCAAAAAGGTACCCTGGCTTTCACCATCCAAGAAAATTATTTTCCTGTGCCCCTGTTGAGCAGAGCCACAGATGTGATCCCTGGGGAGAATTTCCTATTTTTCATCCAATCATCAAGAGTTTTCTTGAAGAGTGCTAATGAGGAGCTTTATTTGATATAGATAGGTAGTTTGTTCCAGAGTATGGGAAGTCTCTGGGACAGGAATCTATCCCTCCAGCATGTTCTGTTTATTGTGGTGACAAGGTTTAGGTCCCTAGAGTGTGTAGCTCGGAGGGATTGGGATTTCTTTAAGTGGAGCATGTCCAACAGCTCTGGGTTTGACATAGCTTTGTATGTTAGGCAAAGATAGCCTCTGAGTAGGCGATATGCGACAGAGTAAAGCTGTAGTTTTTTGAGATGGTCTGCATAGGGCATCTGTTTGAGGCTGGTAATCCTCTTTGTGAGGTATTTATGCTGCCTTTCCAGTTGTTGTAGATGTTTTGTGAGGTACATACCAAAAGGGGCTGCTGTACTCTATAATGGGTCTAATGAGTGACAAGTAGAGGGGAACAATGACCTCTTTTTTCCTGGATGAGAAATCTTTTGTGATGAGGTGTGCCATGGAGAAGGATTTCCTGACTACTGCAGCAATGTGATTATCAAAGGAGAGACTACTGTCCACCTCTGTCCCAAGGTCTCTTATCACACTTTCAGTGTTAAGTAGACTACTACCTATGTGGTAGCTCATGGGTACAGAGTTTTTACCAAAGAGGATGACAATGCACTTTTTGGCACTGAGCTTGAGGCCATGGCTATGACACCAGGCATCTGTCTCCGTGAAGCCCTTTCGTAGGACGTCCACATCATTAGGACTTTCAGTTATGGCTCCTAGTTTGCAGTCATCTGGGAACTTCATTAGCCAAAGACCTTCTGTGTTAGCCTGTACTTCAGAAAAGTAGATATCAAACAGGAGAGGACCCAGGACTGAACCCTGTGGTACTCCACTTGTCACTGGTCTGAAGCCAGATTTGGAGTCTGCTACTTTCAGTGTGGGTTCTGTCAGTGAGCCAGTTGGCAACCCATCTTGTGACATAGGGATTTATACCTAGTTTAGTGAGTTTATCTATAATTCCCGAGTGGGGGATGGTATCAAAAGCCTTGGCGAGATCTAGATAGGCTGTGTGAACCACCTTACCCTCGTCTATGGCTATGGTGACTGCTTCAAGGAAGTCTATCAGGTTTAGGAAACATGATCTGCCTTTTACAAACCAGAACTGGGTGGGGTCCAGAGTTTGGAGATTGCCAATGTCTTTGTTTATAAGTCCCATGATGATACGTTCCACGGCCTTGCAGACCAGGCTTGTTAGGCTAATGGGGTGGTAGTTCCTGGGGTCCATGTTGGCTCCCTCATTATGGAGTGGGATAACCATCGCTGTGCGCCATTCAGTGGGCACAAAGCCTGAGGTGAAGCTATGACTGAACATGGTGCTTAGGTGGGGTGCCAGTTCATTCTGTAGTTCATGTAGAACGTAGCCTGGGATGTTGGCAGGTCCCATGGATACCGTGTTTTTGGCTTTGGAGATTGTGGTTTTTACCTATGCAGCCATGATTACAGGAACTTTGCATTCTTCCAGTTTAGAGATAGGCCCTTTAGGGGGTGAGAGAGGGCTAAAGTTAGCAGTGAACCTATCTGCTAGGATGTTGGCAATATCAGTTGCTTCTGTATATTTAGTGCCATTGTGCTGTAACTCAGAGCAGATCTGAGTGTTGCCATTGAAATTGTTGACATAGCTGTAGAATGTTTTTTGGTTGTCTTTAGAATCAGTGGCAATTTTGTTTTCGTAACTAGCTTTGGAGGATTTGATGAGGGATCTCAGCTTCTTACTGAGGCTGACCAGGGAGTTCCTCCAATCATGGGATTTTACTCTTTTTTGCAATAGTTTTTTTCTTCTGTTGTAGAGTTTGTTTATGGCAGGAGACCACCAGATTGGCTTCCTTTTTTTAGAGGATAGCATCTTGGTTATGTTAGGGATAGCATGATCCATGCACTCATGTAAGTGCTTATAAAGTGCATTTGTGAAGGATACAGCAGTCATACCTCTATTGTCCGTCTGCATGGGTGTCGTGAAGTTTGCCACTTCTGTCTTAAGAAGCATGAAGGTGGCTTTGAGAAATTTTTTACAGTGGTTTCCCTAATGGGGGGTGGGGGCGAGATGTGGATGTCTAGGCTGATTAGCTTGTGGTTGGATCTGACCAACGAGGATTTGACCTCTGGTGTGGAACACCGGTCGCCTATGTTGGTAATGACCAGGTCTAAGATACTGTTGCCCCTGGTGGGGGTGTGGATAAGTTGATCCAAGGCATTGGAATTTATGAATTCCAGAAAATGTTGAGCAAAAGAGTTGGAACATGAGTAGTTTTCCCAGTTAATGGTGGGGTAGTTGAAATCACCCATTATTAGGGTGTTGGGTGTACCCTAATATTTTTCAGTGTATCAAGAAATGAGGAGTGGGAATCCTGGGCATAGTGGGGGATCTGTAGCAAGTTACAATTTGTAATTCTTGCAGGTTGGGTTTGGAGCCATTCATGGCTCTGACTCAGCCAGTTACTAAAGCTCGAGAGCTTCCACTGACTCAAGGATAACCCCTATCCCATGATGCTCTTGGCCACATCCCCAGATCTTGTTTGTCACTCAAATGATTGAGAAGTGTTCCTGCTGGCTCGTTGGCTAAGTATAGGTTTTTCTAATTTTATTTGTCTAAATTTTCTCTCTCTTTGCTACCTTTCTTTCTAGATTGTTAGTTTTTGTGTATTCTGTGTTAGGTCATTGTAGGACTTAGTTTTTCCCCCTTCCCAACTACTAGTGACAGTTACGTGTAACTTAGAGGGCTCTTGCGGCTCGTTTAAGTTTGAGGAGTCTTCTATCTTTGCCTTTCTTTTCTTGTTGCTACACTCTTGTTAAAAAAAAAAAGTAGTATATTTATACTTGTATCTTCCTTTACTGTAGTTTATAGTGGTAGTTATTTTTTGCAGTTATAGCCTTTACCTTAAAGTTAGTTAGTTAGTAAGTCAATTTGTTTAGCTGTAGTGACAGACAGGATGTCTAAGGATAAGGATAAGGAACCCAGGGAGCATAGGCAGTCAGGGTTCAAGAAGTGCGATAAATGCACTCAGAAGATGTCTCTCATGGATTGGCACACAAGTTGCTTTTACTGCCTCGGTGCCATCCGTTTACAGGACCCCTGCACCATATGTCATGGATTCAGTAGCAGGGTACTCCATGAGAGAAAGAATAAGTTGATGGCAAGGGGTTTATTGAAAGGGGACTATCAAAAAGCTTTAGATACCAAGAGCTGCAAATCTTCCTTCCCTTCTTTAACCCATACTAAATCACCAAAAAGACTGGCCTCTACAGCTCCAGTTTTGAAGCCACCAAAGAAATTGGTATTATCGGAACCAAGGGCTCTTGATTCCAACAAGTCTGGAACAAAAGAATCCTCTTTGGCACCTAGAGTGTCCATGGAGCCGATAGAGATATGAAGGAGTCAGTCTCTTTTATTGGAGCCGATATCTCCAACATTGAGATCTCCTGTTTTAGAGAGAGGCAGCTCTACTTCCTTGTCCACCCGTTCTTCTAGGAATTTATCTGATGATGACATGGAGCGGACGGAGAAGAGATTGCTCCAAACACTGGCCCTGGCTAAAATGTTATCTCCAGCCCCAAAGGAATCACAGCCACCCCATCTCCAATCACCCTGGAGTTTTCGGAGCCAGAGAGATTGGATCCGATAGTAGTGAAACCATCGGCACTGAGACCACCTTTGGAATCTTTGGTTCCAATCTTAACTCTGATGTCCTTGGCTCCTTCCAATGTCGAGGAATCTAGGAACCCATGCTCACTAGTCGGGTCCAGGGAGGAGAGTCACTGTGGACAGTCGTCCAATTCGACTCTACCTCTTGGTGCCTCAGCTAAGTTGATCTTAGCTCCTACCTCAGTGTTGGAGCCACCAGCTCCACCTCAAAGTCAACTTTCTGTCCCTTTGGCATGGATAGTCCCTTCAGAGTGGGGCAGGGGGGGCTTTCAAACAGATGAAGAGGGTGCTGTCTCCTCAGACAGCCTCGCTCTTGGATCCAACTTCTCATTGCTCCCAGGTGCCAGTGTCTATCTCCTCACCACTGCCCCCTCCCAAGCATAGAGACCCAGAACCTCAGGAAGCCCCTGCAGGTGGCTTTGTCTCTTCCAAAACTTCTCTGGAGTACCCCTCCAAAAACATTACTAGGAGGACACTGTGCAAGAAGAAGCACATAGACTCCCCTGAGTCTGTCACTTCTGATACCACTTTGGATGACTCTGAAGGGTCCCCACGGTCTCTCTCTGAGGATGTCTCTTTCTCCAACATCCTTGAGATCCTGAAACAGAGGAGTGGCTGGAAGTCCACCAACCCATCAGTGGATGAATCGGTATACCTGTAGGCTTTTGGGTCTCACCCCCTTCTACCTCCTGGGTGACTACCCCATTTGACCAAGTATTGGGTGTCATCTCTCATAAGGCCTGGACATCGCCTGATACAGTGTACCCTGTTCTGAGGAGGCATAACAAATTTATTACTGCTTCCTCAGAGAAGGAATTCCTGACTAACGGTGTCCCTGTAGATGCAATGGTGATGGCGGCGGCCACCAAGAAGGAGCTATCGGAGACCTCCTCATCTGTCCATCCTCCTAACAAGGAGTCTCGGACCATGGACAGATATGGAAAGTGTGCCTTTTCTTTAATAGCCTTCACCTTATGGTTGCTGAATTACCTCACCCATTTTATGAGACTTCAAAGGGATCTCCTCAAAGAGCTTGGCGATACCCTTCAGGGTGCTGTGGCTAAGGCGTCTACGGACAAAGTATCCTCACAGCTCTTCACCCTCATTTCCATAGTTAACTCCTCCATGAGACTAATTTCATATGCAGCTGATGGAGTGAGTAGAGTGGTAGCGACAGGAATT
>NC_056737.1:496075842-496081095 GCF_019279795.1 Protopterus annectens | reverse complement strand
CCCCTCTCTCTCTCTCTCTCTCTCTCTCTCTCTCTCTCTGAAGCATCTTTAAAAGGTAAATAATTCCTTAGAAGAAAAAAAAAATATAGGACTGAAAACCTTGAACTATTCATAAAGGCTTCAAGAATCATTAATATATTCTGTTTCTTACAGGTTTTGTTTTCAAGTAACCTTTGCCTATTTTGTAAAGCGATGTCTGATATATTCTTACTGGAAAACAGTTGTCTAAAAGCATCACGTAGGAGCATTACCAGACTGGTGAGCCAAAATATATATAACAGATAAAAAATGTGATAGATGCATTATACAGTGCCGTACAATATTATGGAATATTTCCCCTTACAGGCAAAAGTCATTTGTTTACTCTCTTCTAAAATAATCATGAGCCATACATAGAAAATAGTAAGTATTAATATGATAGTAATTGCAACCAAGCTACCTGAATGATAGTATTTTAAGATTTAGAATTCAAGCTATAGATGCATGAAAGCATTCCTTCTAATATGAAGAAAAATATAATATATGATAAAGTAAGGCAGTGCCATAGCTTAGAAGGATAAGGCTCTTACTGTGATCCAGATGATCTAGGTTCATTTAACACCTCAGGTATCTGAGGTGATGGCAGGAAGGGATCTGCATGCTTATTCCAGGGGAAGAGACTTTCATCTTTATGCTCCCTGAGGGAAGGCATGGCCAATATAGGGGGGGTGTAGCCCTCAGATTGTTCCAAGATAAACATAGTGGTGGTAGGAGGGACAATTAGGCAGGTCAGAATGTAAAATAAATAAATAAAAATCCCTCCCCTCGTAGAAGCAGTTAGGTAGTTGTACAGTGATACCCTGATGAAGTAGCACATATTAAGCTAGGTAGTTGTACAGTGATACCCTGATGAAGTACCATATATTAAGCTAGGTAGTTGTACAGTGATACCCTGATGAAGTACCCCATATTAAGCTGGGTAGTTGTACAGTGATACCCTGATAAAGTAGCATATATTAAGCTAGGTAGTTGTACAGTGATACCCTGATGAAGTAGCATATATTAAGCTAGGTAGTTGTGTAGTGATACCCTGATGAAGTAGCATATATTAAGCTAGGCATTTGTACAGTGATACCCTGATGAAGTAACATATATTAAGCTAGATAGTTGTACAGTGATACCCTGATGAAGTAGCACATATTAAGCTAGGCAGTTGTACAGTGATACCCTGATGAAGTAGCACCTATTAAGCTAGGTAGTTGTGCAGTGATACCCTGATGAAGTAGCATATATTAAGCTAGGTAGCTATACAGTGATACCCCAATGAAGTAGCATATATTAAGCTAGGTAGTTGTACAGTGATACCCCGATGAAGTAGCATATATTAAGCTAGGTAGATGTACAGTGATACCCTGATGAAGTAGCATACATTAAGCTAGGTAGTTGTACAGTGATACCCTGATGAAGTAGCATATATTAAGCTAGGCATTTGTACAGTGATACCCTGATGAAGTAACATATATTAAGCTAGGTAGTTGTGCAGTGATACCCTGATGAAGTAGCACATATTAAGTTAGGTAGTTGCACATAGCTATAATCTAGTTTACATGCATATGTATTTAAGCCAGCAGAAGAATACCGATGGTCATTTAGTCTAGTAATGAATTTGCATATTGATTATTTCACACTTCATCTTCCATTCCACTGAGAAATACCCATCTTATCTATGCTCTACCTTTCTGTACCATTTTCTTCCTTTGCGGTATTCACATTTATACTTTGGTACACTTGCTTTCATTTTCTATACAGTCATAACAGGTTTCAAGTTGTGGCCTCAACAGTGATCTAGAGAAGAGGGGAATTATTACCCTGTGCATACTTGCTGTGGCTTTCTAGAGGTATGCCAACATCCTGCTGGCTTTGATGATTTCCTTTTCCTTTATTTGAGTTGGTCCATTGCATTTATTTTAGGAATCTCCTATATTTTTTATCACTCCTCTATGATTTTAAGTTGCACAAACTGTACACAAAGCAACTTATAAGCTTTTTCCAGACCTTTACTTACCATTGTTCTAGCTTACTGATATCCCAGCTATCTACATTTTGCTTTTTTAATTTCTGTGGAGCCCTTTCATTTCAAACAATCCCTATCCTTTTCTGTTTTCATTTTATTGACCATTGTTTGAGTCCTCTTTTGGTATATTTATCCTCCTTTCATTGTCTTCTTTCATCACATTGCAGAGATTACTATTAACTCTCTTCTAAAGTCTGTTTGCTCCTTCTGTTGCTTTCTAGTCTCCCGTTATACAATAAACAATTTCTTCCATTTTCTTATAGCCCAGGTTAGGTAATACCACACCACAGTATTGGCATAAGTTTTGTCTTTTGACTTTTTCTTCTTCTCTCTATAACAAATATCAGCCTCCCACCTCACCAATGATCTATATGCAGCAACCAGCACGTGTAACCACTGCAGCATCCCTACAGTGTCATCCTCCCTAGTAAGATCTGACCACAAAGTTGTCACTTTCGAAGTCACCATCTCCCCTGACCCCGCCCAGCTAGCGTCAAGCAAAAAACTTCTCCAAAGCTGAATACACCCTTCTGAGGGAAGGTATAAACAGTTTCACAGCTCTCTCCCCCTCCATAGGAACTGGCACATATGTCCAAATCTACACCAAAGTACTATACAAGCATTTATGTAGCTGCATAGAATCAGGAATACCCAACAGGACAAAATCATACTCCTCAAGGAAGAGTAAACCTGTCTGGTGGACGTTTGCAATAAATAAACTCTATAATAAAAGGAAAAAAAATTTCTGTCCTGGACTAAGAAGGAGTAGGTGCCTAATTGGAAGCTATTTCGCCTTAGCCTGAACCGACAAATAAGAGCACTAGTGAAATCCTCCAAAGCAAACTTTGAGTTCAAACTGGCCACATCTACTAAAGACAATCATAAGGCCTTCTTCACATATGTCCACAGTCTCAAAGGAAGCACTCAGATCCACTCAGCACTGGTAGTAAAGGACACCACATGCACAAACGCCGTAGATATAGTCATCCTGCTGGCAGACAGGTTCAGTGAAAACTTCACCCCTCTGCCCCTCCCATCAGTAAATCAAGACATCCCTAGCACCTGCCCCCTTCCTTTATCTCTATGGAGCAAGTCATCACTGCCCTCTCAAAGGCAAAAAATACAGCCGCCATGGGACCTGATAACATCCCAGGTTGCATCCTACATGAACTCAGGCAGGAACTTGCAGCACCATTAGGCACGCTGTTCAACCAAAGCCTGAGTACTGGCTTCATCCCAACCAAGTGGAGGACAGCCACTGTCATCCCTTTGTACAAAGGTGGTGCATCCACTAATCCAGGAATTACACATCTATCAGCCTAACTAGCCTGATCTGCAAAGCCATGGAAAGGATTATCAAGGACCTCATTAAAAAGGACATTGGCAACCTCCAAACACTTAATTCCACACAGTTTGGCTTTGTAAAGGGGAGGTCATGCCTGTTAAATTAGTTGACTTCTTTGAGGCAGTCACCAAAGCCATGGATGAGGGGAAGACGGTGCACACTGCCTACCCTGGCATGGCCAAAGCCTTCAATACTATTCCCCACTCAGGTATAATAGATAAACTCTCTCAACTATGCATCGATCTGTATGTTACCAGATGGGTAGCAAACTGGCTCATGGATAGAATCCACCTAGTCAAAATAGAGGAAGCCACCTCAAGAAGTATACCAGTAACAAGCTGTGTACCCCAGGGATCTTTCTTAGAAACTCTTGTTTGGGATATACTTTTCTGAGGTGTAGGCCAAAACCAGTGGACTGTGGCTGACCAAGTTTGCAGATGACAGCAAGCAGGGTACTGTCATCAATTCCCCTAGTGAAGTGGATATCCTCCAAGAGGGTCCAACTCAAACAAATGACTGGTGCCAGAAGCATTGCCTCAAACTGAATGCAAAAAAAATGCATCATCATCATCCCCTGTGATGTCTCCAAAAATTATCAGATTAATAACAAGGTCCTAAGTATGCAATCAGTCGGGAGGGACTTGGGCACCCAGGTTGATAGCAAACTGACCTTTGACCACCATATTGCCTCATTTGTATGGAAAACTTTCTACATGGCCCACCTCATTAGTAAGGGTATCTCATCCAGAGACAGGGAAGTCATAAAATCCCTATATTCTTCTCTTATAAGACCCATTATTGAGTACAAGGCCCTTTTTGGCATGTACCTCACAAAGCATATGCAGCAGCTGGAGAGACCACAGAGGTTCCTCAACAGGAGAATCCAGAGCCTCAAACATTTACCCTACACAGATAAGCTAAAAGCTCTGTCTGTCTTCTCAGTCTCATACAGTCTCCTTAGAGGTGACCTCTGTCTGGCAAGTAATCTCAGACCCCGCCTTGATGGGACTGCTGCATATCCACAAGTCAAGCTCCACTTGAGTAACCTACATGCCCGACCTCAACCCGGTCTGTGACATCAATAGGATTTCTTGTGCAGGAGCAAGCTAACCAGCAGTGAGACATCACTAACACAGGTGGTGATTTTTGACTGAACTCCTTTCCTCTACAATTACAAATGTGTCCTGTTAAGGTGTGCACTCTCTGATCTCCAGCTACAGCACAGTAACAGCTATTTGGTTGGTCAAAGATTTCTCACCCTTTCTGCAGCATTTATTATTCCACACTACCTTTGAATGTCTGGGATTGGGATAAGTGGTCTGACTACCCTCCCATCATGTCTTGCCAGCTTCCCTAGCACCTGCACTGCTAGTCAGACCCTGATTATTTGAGAAACAGGGATGGCTTTGTTCCTCAGTACCAGAGAGCTGGTTGATTTGATTTCTGTTGTACTGATGCTGACTGTCACAGTAGTCTAAAACTGATTGTTAGTACTGCTATTCTTGTCAAATATCCTTTACGTTTGAGTGTTTTCATTCCCCAGTTTTGCAAGTCATCCCCATAGCAAACATTCACAATCTTTTGCAATTAATTTCATTTAAGTGGGTTGGTCCAAGGACAATTGCCATCCATGTCTCAGGCCATAGATGACAGACATCCATGTATTACTTAAAACCAGATCAGCATGAGACAACAAAAGTATATTATGATATATTTCTGTACAAATGGGCTTCTGTAAACACAAAAATGGTATGTACATTAGAAAGTTTTCTGATAGTACAAAAAAAAAAAAATAATTGTAAGACCCTCCTGGAACTATTAACATATTTTGTTTTGAGTTCTCATTGTATAACAT
>NC_056737.1:496055842-496070842 GCF_019279795.1 Protopterus annectens | reverse complement strand
ACTGCTGTGCTTTGTTGAAATGGAAACATTAAATGAGCTTTAGTAACCTATAATACAAGCTATTCAGGGACAGTGCACAGTTACTGACCAACACCTGCTCAGCCATCAACAACAGCTGTCCATAATAATGAACAAACTATCCACCTCACTGGGATTTCACAAACCTCATGCCCCCCCCCCCCCCCCCAAAAAAAAAAAAAAAAATAAAGAAGACTAGGAATTGATGATTTGTTGTTAGTCTCTGATAGAAGTACAGCTAAAGAAAACGTGATCCAAGCTAAATGAATCTGGATAGTATCCTAGGTCTAAGCAGGGATTCACTAAAATTTTATATGGACCTTCAGGATACTAAAGTACACAACTATCAGGAACTGAAACAAGAAATCCTGGCTAGGGCTGGGGCTTTTTCTCTCAAATTTCCAAACTAAATATTCTACATAGACAGATCTGTAAGGCCACAAACATCTGATTTAATATATATTTTGAAACTGTGGCTAGAACCTCATGTAAATGTAAGCAAAATACTAGTTATCTTGGCTGTAGATACATTTAAATTGCCACTCTCTAGCAACATAAGAAAAGGGTATTCCAAAGTGACCATAAATGCTCTTATCAGCTAGCTATTTTAGTAGAAAGGGTTTCCAATTTCAGATGAAGTCTGATATGTCACCATTAAGAGCTAACAAATGTTCCTTTACCTGAAACAAAAAAAATATTGCCATCAGAGTTGTTTTGCTTTAAATGTTGGAAAATGGCATATAGCAAAACACTGCACAGTTGTCATCAGTATTATGAGTCTATGTCATATCATCAAATGGTCACATTGTCGAAAATCATCTCAATGACAATGCATTCAGTCAAACCCCTCCACATGGCGCCCCTACACCCCCAACTAATTATATACACCAACTTTGAAATTGCACTATAGTTGTGAAAAGGGTAAATTTCCTGATCCCTACCGGAATGCGATCTCAGTGAGAACAGTTTGACAGACTGCAGCATTGAGGAGATGACATTCGACAACATGACCATTTGATGATATGACATAGACCCCAATATTATAGCTATAAAAACTGTTAATGCTGGTCAAACAAACTATATTTTTCAGATATGTAAAATATATTTTATATGTGATTGTCTCAAAGCCAGGTTTGAGTCTAAAATAGCTACCCAGTCAAAGACACTCACAAGGCATTTTTTAGTTATGTTGGTAATCTCAAAAGCATAATGCTGCAAAGTGCTGAGCTGATTGTGAACGATGTTACCTAAACTGAGAAAGATGATATAGCAAACCTACAGGTTAATAAATTTAATTCTAACTTTACTGCTGTCTTCCCATCATCTGTCCCTCAAGATATACCTGAAATTGACTCGCCTCCAGCTACCACACAAGACCAACTTGTAAAAGTTCTATCAATAGTTCTGTCAAAAGCTAAACATACTGTATTGATGGGTCCTGAAATATCCCTGAATGTGTCTTAAAAAACATGAAACATGATTTAGCCACATCTTTAACATTCTTCATTCTCAGCCCCCATACAGGTTTGGCACCAAGTGAATGGAGAACAGCTACAGTCATTCTCCTGAATGAGGGAGGACCTTCCCCAGACCCAGGTAGTTTTAATCCCATAAGTCTAACCAGTCTCATGTGCAAAGCCATGGAAAGACTTATGAAACTAATCAACCAGGACAAAGGGAACTTCCAAACACTGGAATCTTCTAAGTTTGGATTCAAGGGCAGGTCATGCTTACTCAATCTGGTGGATTTTTTTGAAAAAAGTTACCAAAGAAATGGATGAAAGCAAAACAGTACACACTGCATAACTTGACCTGGCCAAAGCTTCTAACACAAATTCCTACTCAGGCATAGCACAAAAACTAAATAAATTGTGAATAAGCCCCTATATCACCTGGTTGACTGCCAATTGGCAAACAGATAGGACTCAGGAAAAGAAAATAGGGGAAGTTATCTCTGTAAAGAGACCAGTCATCAGTGGAGTCACCCAGAGTTCTGTACTGGGACCTTTCCTGTTTGGCTTCAGCTTTTAAGTAAAAGCCAATAGCAAAAGGCTCTGGTTGACTAAGTTTGCAGATGACTCCAAGCTAAGAGCAGCCACTGAATCTCTGAATGACTTGGGCATCCTGCAGGAAAGTTTGTCCCAGATAAATAACTGGTTCCAAAATTATGGACTTGAAACTAAATGCCAGAAAATGCATTATTTTATCCTTTGGGAAATTATCTATCCCAGAGAACAACCACATTAACAATACACCTCTAAGAGTTGACCAAATTGTTCAAGATTTGGGAACTTATGTGGACAGTGACCTAACTTTGACCAATATGTCTTCATTGTTGTAAGAAAATCCTTCTATATTGTACAGCATATAAATAAAGGGATTCTGTCTAGATCTAGGGATATCACTGATTCTCTTTACTCAGCCCTCTTTAAGCCAGTTACTGAATATAATGCCTCATTTGGCATGTATCTGCCTAGGCACATGAAACAATGAGAATGCCGACAAAGATACCTTGCTCAAAAGATACAATGCATAAACATTGGTTCATAGGTTCATAGGTTCATACTAGGCTATCTGCCCTAGGGCATTTATAAGCCTAGCTAGAGTGTGTTTGGCTTTCACCACCCATTTTAAATTAATTTTGCTATGCCCTTTTTCGAGGTTAGTATACTGTGCCTCTGTCTAACAGTGACACAGAAGTGATACCTGGGGTAAACCTACGATCTCCCATCCACTCATCAAGATTCCTTTTGAAGAGAGTCAATGAGGGACTCTGCCTAACCTGGACTGGGATTTTATTCCAGAGTGAAGGGAGCCTCTGGGTTATGAATCTGTCCCTCCAGCATGTCCTATTTATTTCAGTGCTGAGGTTCAAGTCTCTCGAGCGCGTGGCTCGATGGGATTTGGATTTTCTGAGGTGCAGCATGTTCATTAATTCCGGGTTGGACATGGCTTTATACATCAGGCACAGATCGCCTCTGAGCAGGCGGTATGCCACTGAGTAGAGCTGGAGTTTCTTTAACCGGGCAGCATATGGCATCTGTTTGAGCCCTTTGATCCTCTTGGTGAGGTACTTTTGGGGTCTTTCCAGTTGCTGCAGGTGTCTGGTACGGTACATCCCAAAAGGGGCATTGTACTCAATTATGGGCCTGATGAGGGATGAATAAAGAGGCACGATGACCTCCCCTGATCTAGATGTGAATCCCTTCATGATTAGGTGAGCTATATAAAATGTTTTTCTAACCACTTTGGCCACATGGTTGTCAAATGAGAGATTGCTATCAACTTGGGTCCCCAGGTCCCTAAGTACTTCTTCTGTACTTAATGGATTACCACCTATGTGGTAATTTGTGGGCTCTTTTTTTTTGCCAAAGGGGATGACTATACACTTTTTGGCATTTAGCTTGAGGCCATGGCTCTGGCACCAGTTGTCTGTTTCTATGAGGCCCTTTTGGAGGATGCTTGTCTCAGCTGGAGAGTCGATTATGGCACCCAGTTTGCAGTCATCTGCGAACTTGGTCAGCCACAGTCCTTCCATGTTGGCCTGTACCTCCGAGAAATATATACCGAACAAGAGAGGTCCCAGGACTGAGCCTTGTGGGATGCCACTTGTAACTGGTTTGGAGTCTGACATGGCTCCAGCAGTTCTAACCATGTGGGTTCTGTCCTTGAGCCAGTTTGCAACCCATCTAGTGACATTGGGGTTTATATTTAAGCTGGTGAGCTTATCTATAATGCCCGAGTGGGGTATTGTATCGAAGGCTTTTGCAAGGTCCAGGTAGGCTGTGTGGACCACCTTCCTCTCGTCAATGGCCTTGATGACTGTTTCAAAGAAATCGACCAGGTTTAAGAGGCAGGATCTGCTCTTAACAAAGCCAAACTGGGTAGGATCCAGTGTCTGTAGGTCCCCAATATCTTTATTTATGAGGTCCATGATGATCCTTTCCATAGCTTTGCAGACCAAGCTAGTCAGGCTTATGGGGCGATAGTTTCCAGGATCCGTTGAGGCACCACCTTTGTAGAGAGGGACCACTGTTGCTGTACGCCACTCTTTGGGTACATATCCTGTAGTAAGGCTGAGATTGAACAGTAGTTTTATGTTTGGGTTTAGCTCTTCTTGGAGTTCATGTAAGACACAGCCCGGGACACCATCTGGTCCCATTGATGCTGTGTTTTTTGCTTTGGAGAGGGCGGCTCTTACCTGAGCATCTGAGATGTCAGGGGGGCAGCACTCTGTTGGGATAGATATTTGCCCTTTTGGTGGGGAGGGGGGGGGTTTGTGCTAAACCTGTCAGCTAGGATGTTGTCAATGTCTGTGGGTTCGGTGTATTTTTTGTCATTTTGGACTAATTCTGAGCATATCTGGGAATTCCCACCTAGGTTTCTAACATAACTAAAGAAAGCCTTGTGATTATCCTTAGTGTCCTGTGCAGTTTTTCTCTCAAAGCTGGCCTTAGACGATTTTATGAGTGCCCGTAGTTTTTTGCTAATACTGATCAGAGATGCCTTCCCTTTTTGGGATTTTGCTCTGTCATGTAGTAGCTTCCTCCTTCTATTGTATAGTTTGCTTATGGCTGGGGTCCAGCAGACAGGACGTCTGCCTTTGGAGGATTGGGTCTTGGTTTTATTTGGGATTGCATGATCCATGCATTCCTGAAGGTGTTCATAGAATGCGTTTATAAAGGATTCTGCGGTCTGGGCCGTATTTTCCACAGGCCCGGGGGCTTTGAAGGATTCCACCTTGGTTTTGAGGAGTGTGAAATTTGCTTTAGAGAAGTTTTTCACTGTGGTTTTCTGGGCAAGGGATGGGGTCAGGATGTGAATATCCAGTGAGATTAGTTTATGGTCTGATCTTACCAGTGAGGGATAAACTTCTAGTCTGGAGCATAGAGTCCCCATGTTGGTGATGATCAGGTCCAGTATGTTTTCCCCTCTTGTGGGAGTGGTAACAAGTTGTTCCATAGCATTTGAGTTTATAAATTCTAGGAGCCTTTGGGCTAGGGTGTTGGAGCTAGAGTAATGCTCCCAGTCTATGTTTGGGTAGTTGAAGTCACCCAATATAATGGTGTTTGGAGAGACCTTCATATTTTCCAGTGTTCTCAGGAAGGCTGAGTGGAGTTCCTGGGTTTGGGAGGGTGGTCTGTAGCAGGCTATAAACTGGAAGGCAGTTTTACCCACTGTTAGTTGCACATGGATAGTCTCTGATCCTTTGTGCTGTGCCACCAACCTGGAGGTGTGGGTATATTTGACGAATATTGATACTCCCCCTCCTTTTGTGGTTCGGTCCAAGTTTTGGGGCAGAAAAGCATGGTATGAGGTATAACCTGGTAGTGCTGGGGTGCTCTCGGGAGCCTTGAACCAGGTTTCTGTTACTGCACAGATATCGATGTTTTCCATGCTAAGGAGAGTTTTGAGTGCGTGCATCTTGAGATTTAGACTTCTGGCATTGAGTAGCATTACTCTTAGTTTCTTATCCCTTGTGATACCTGTGGAGGTGGGTTTGTCTTTTGAGCCTTGCCTAAAAAAGGCACTATGGGGTAGCAAGTGCCTTTGCCAATATCCGAAAGCCCAGGGGTGACAGGTGCAAGCCGTCCCTAATGAAGCGTCATGGCTTGTCGAGCATGTCATCCCAGGCTGACAGGCATCGGATCCCCTTTGAATGACACCAATACTTAAGCCAGTTGTTGAAATTGATCATCTTGTCTTCATATTGTGGCATCATTCTTGGTGAGGGTAAGATACTACTCAAGGTCAGGGTCATACCAGCCTGGGCTACATGCTCAGAGAGCTCCTCTATGTCTCTTTTCATGTAGTCCAGGGAGGTGCGTCTCAGGTCATTCAAACCAGCATGGAAAATGACTGAGTCATATTTGTACTTGCCTTGGAGTGACCTGAGTGCTTGTGTTATGTGGCGGATCCTAGCGCCTGACAGACAGCTCACCGTGACCTTCTCCTTGTTCAGCCTGGTGAGCGGGACGTCAGTGTGCCTGACGATAGAGTCACCTGTTACAAGTGTATCAGGTGTGTTGTTTAGCCTTAAGGGCTGTGACTGTTCGGCACACTGGCTTTGTGAGCTATGTGTTGCACGTGTTTGTTTTGGGGTAGCGGTTGCTTGGGTGTCTGCTTTGGAGGTCTCTGCTGCTTAGGTAGATTTTTATTTAGAGCCTCCGAGTATGTTTTTGTGTGTTTATGTGTTTGGTTTGCTGTCGTGGTAGGTCTATGTGAGAATGGAATTGTAGTGAGTGTGGTTTCCTTCTTCTCCTGACTGGTTACTCCAGTACTGAGTTGAGAGACCTTAGCCTCCAGTTTGACTATATGGTTGCATCTCTCACATGTGTTGGAATTTGTTGGAAGGAGGAGAGGGTTGTCTGTGTACATGAGGCAGTTGTAACATTGCCTCAAGATTCCCAGATTCACCAGCTGGACCAGAGAGAAGATTGACAACTGACCATTGGACATGCTAGAATAGTATTGGGAATTCCTTTATAATTGAAAAAAAGGGCCAATGGGGAACAAGATACTCAATGGGAGTTTGTGAGGGTGCAGTGCTTTTAATTTTTTAGTGCTGACTTATATAATTGCTTTAGTGAGCAAGTGCCAGGTAACTTAAATGCAATGTGTTACAGGTAACTTAAATGCAAAAACGACAAACAGTAACTTTCTTTCAAGTGAAACAAGGAAATAAGTACAGTAAGCAATGCAGATATCACTAGGGATCCACAGAAGTGCTGAAAAGCCGGGTTTTAGGTGGAATTAGTGTTTCAGGGAAATAACAAGCAAACAAACAAAGCTAGATTCAGCAGGCCTGGATCTAGTCTATGCTAGAGCAAACAAGGTGTACCAATTTCAGTAAGAAGCAGTTCAAATATGCAGGCACTATAAGCCTTTAACCAGAAATTCCCATCTCAGAAGGGCAGAGTCCAGCCTTTCCTCCCACAAGAGTGCAGACCACGAACACTCTTAATGTAAAATAACTGGCCTGAAGCCCAAGTGCTTAAACCAGAATTAATACACTTTTAGAATAACAGACACTGAGCCCTCAATCAGCAGTTCCCAACTTAGAAGGATGTAAGCTACCTGTTCTGCCACTACAGTGCAGACCTCAAACCTTCTTAATGTAAAACAACTGGTCTGAAGCCCAAGTGCTTAAACTAAAAGGCTTAGAATGAGTTACACCAAGCAGTAATAAATACAATTGAGTACTTTTAAGATGATGCAAAAGCAAAATAAAGTAGGAAGAAACACAAATACAGTAAAAGCAGATACATTTTTTTTGTCTTATATGGACATACTCAAAGCCCTGTTAGTATACTCTGTATCCTACAGACTGCTAAGAGGTGTCTGGCATACAAGGCATCCTTTGATCCAGTATTGATAGTTTTACTGTGCATCAACAAGTCAAATGGTATCATAAATACTCAGTCTAGGGGTCTAATCCTCTTCTATAACATTAGCTGAGCAATTTGGAGGGACAGGTATATCTTGCAGAGGGTATTGTTGCTGTGGGACAGAGTCTTCATCCATATCAAACAAAGTTCATTCCTGTCCATATTCAAGCGTAATTTGGATCTATGAATGAGAAACTCCAGGACTGCCCTGTATACTACCAATGGGCGGAAGCAGCTCTTAAATTATTTATCCTATGCATGTGCCTCCTCAAATTATCTATAATATGATCTCAAGTCTTCTTATTAACCATGGGCTGGATAAGGCCAACCTCTAACTAAATGGATAGGTTAATTTGAGACCAAAAAGGAAAATTGGTTAGGCCAAAAATGGCCCACAAGGGAGCTAGCCTAGTACTTATCTATAAACATATGTGATAATTGGCTTTTGGTGGGAGAGGTTAAATATATGCCTCCAAAAACACACATAACCTGAGGTATTCCACATGAATAGAATGAGTGCTTAATCGCACTGGAATTATTACCACACAACAATACTTGCAAAATCCAAATCTCAAGTCAGAATCAACCAAAAACATTCAAGCCATTCTGTAAAAAATGTTTAATGCATTCTTTAAAATGCAACCTATTACTAAAATTCTCTAATTACAAACAGTGGCGCAGACAACACTTTTGATTATAGATTCATAGGTTCATAGGTGTGTACTAGGCTAATGACCCTGGAGCCTTTACATGCCTAGACCATAGGATTACCCTGGCATCGAGCCACCCAACTTTAGTTCCCAGCACCTCTGTCAAGTAGAGCCACTGGAGTGATTCCCGGGGTGAATTTTCTATTTCCCATCCACTCATCAAGATTTCTCTTGGAGGGCCAGTGAGGTGCTCTGTTTGACATGTATGGCAAGTCTGTTCCATAGCTTGGGCAGTTTCTGGGTTTTGAACCTGTTCCTCCAGCATGTTCTGTTGATTGTGGTAATGAGGTTGAGGTCTCTGGACCATGTGGTGCAGAGGGATTGGGATTTCTTTAGATGTAGTATTTCTAACAACTGGATCAGACATGGCTTTGTATGTCAAGCAGAGATCACCTCTAAGTAGGCGATATGAGTCAGAGAATAGTTGGAGTTTTTTGAGAATGTCCATATAATTTTAAGTTACCTAGCAAATATAATTGAAATAGCATACCTAGCTACTGCTATTATGTAGTTAAGACAGAAACTGGGATATAATAACGCTTATATGGAGTGCAAGAATAGTGTAAGCATTACTGCATGGAATATGGCCGCTGAGTGATCCTGTAAACAAGCCTGGGGATGTGCACGAGATTGGCAGCACTATTCCTGCACGGACACCACTGAATAATACTAATTACCTCATTTGCTGGTGAAAACCATGCAAATTAGGTGAATTAGTGATTCAGGAAGCAGGCAGCCACTAGCTGAATACATTTCTGCAAAAATCAAAACAAATGCATGACAGCTCAAATAAAAGCATGTATTATAATCTTAAGGCATGCCAACGGCCAAATAAATGGCCATTGGCATGTAAAAGTGTTTAAATTTTATAAAAATAAAAGTTAATTTTTTTTGGCCAATTGAGGCCGTTTAAGCATATGGCAGCGGCACACAAACTGGATTGTACCGAAATTAAAAAAAAGATGTAAAAACACAATTTTAATGGAAATCTGCATTTTGCCATTATAGTCTATGGCATGCAGAATCAAAACAATAACAGGTAACACTGGTTGCTAAGGGGAAAGTCTCTGGTATAGTGCAGTAACTAGGAATTAAGGCAGTGGGGTATGCTAATGAGGGAAATGTACTGAATCACAAAAAGAATCTGAGTGCCAAATTGCACCTAACCGTGTAGGGGCTATAAGACAGTGGTGTAAGCAGGAGGAGCAGCAGACAAAAAAAGGGTGTGTGTCATGCTTAGTGTAAGCACATTGGTGCTCCGCAGCTCCCAAATAAGCTTAGCTAAGCACAGCTAAGCAAGAGGGTGTGTCTGAGGCTGTATTGACTTATTCCATCAAATGAAGAGCATGTTCACATCCATGGAGGGCCATTTCTCAGTATTTACATTAGCTAAATGGGATTGCATGGCACGTTCCGGGTCTAAAACAAAAAAAAAAAAAAAAAGGAAATAGCAGGACTGTTTACATTTGGGCACTGGGTTTGCGCAGTGCAGCTCATGGCTTAAAATGTGAGGAAATTGGAAGGGGAAATGAAGAAAATAGCAGAATAAAAGCAATCAAGTACAAATAATATAGCTAGCAGGTGGAATGCATCATAGTCAGCCAATCATACAGGCAGCATCTGCAGCACAACAGTATAAACTATGCAAACACCTTGCAGTCTGTTTTTTCCCACCAACTCTGCACTGTTGGTGTACACATGCAGGGGAATTTTAACCAAAAACATGTTAGGGGCTGCCATTGCTTTGATCCATCAGTATGTGCTAGAGGCTGAGGGTGGTGAGGAGGATAATGCTGACAACTACCACAGACTGAGGAGGAGGAGGAGAAGAGTGTTCAGACCCAGAGTAACTTACCAGGGGCTACATGATCTGGAGATAGTATAGCGCTACAGGGTGGACAGATATATACAGCAGCAAATCATTGAGCTGTGCCGTCCGCAACTCAGACCCAGAGCCAACAGAGGGGAACCCATTCCAGTGAATACCAAGGTATGTGTAGCTTTAAAAATACTAGCTACAGATACTTTCCAAGGACCTACTGGGGACATCATGGGGTCTCACAGGTATCCACATCCAGTGTACTCCACCAGTTCCTGGATGCCATCCTACCACATGCTGGTGAGCACATTTAATTCCCCAAAACCTGTGATGAAAGGACCAGCAATTTGCGTCTTTTCCACCATGTAACAGAATACCCGGAGGTACTGGGTGCGATAGACTGCATGCACATCCACATCAAAGCACCACCCATGAATAGGGTAGGGTCTACATAAACCACAAGGGCTTCCCCTCCATCAACTGCCAGGTCATGTGCAATGCCCAGGGCATTATCATGAATGTTGTGCTAGCAGCCCTGGAAGTTATCACGACTCCCACATCTGGCATTCATCACAGCTGTACCAGGCATTTGCCAGTGGGAGCATTCTGTATGGCCATCTGGTGGGGGATGCTGGTTATGCACTGGAGCCGTGGATGATGACACCCATCAGAAATACACACACACACACACACACACACACACACACACACACACACACACACACACACATGCCATAATGAGGGCACAAACCAGGATCATAATAGAGCATGTGTTTGGGATGCTCAAGTCATGGTTCCGCTGCCTTGGCATATCTGGTGGAGTCTTGCAGTATTCTCCAGCCATGTCTGCACACATGTTCATAGTATGTGCCATGCTGCACAATATGATCCTGCAGAAACAGCTGCAGCAGGAACAGCACAGGGAAGGGCTACAACACAGCACCCCACCATTTCCAAGGTCCAAACAGGCACAGAGGGACTCAGAAGAAGAAGCCCCTGAGACTGCTCCCATAGGAAGATGGAGGCATGCCCAGTATGCCCAGGCCTTGGCAAAGAGGCAATGCACAATACACACACTGACACTGTAGGGACCCAGGAACTGACACCTCTCTCTGACTTGCACACACAGTAAAATGGATGACACACACATCACATCACCTGTAACTTACCATGTATAGGAAGTGTACTGTGTGCATCCAACATAGGCAGCCCTCAAGCACCGTCCTCACAACTGCAGCAGGCACAAGGTAAGTCAGTCTTCTTAACAATAAATAAATGTATCACTATGTTTTGGTAGCATATATATGGAAATGCTGCATGCATGCAAGGGAATGGGGTGGCCTACTGAGAGGGCAGCAGACAACTGACAGCTATGTGGGACATCAGGAAATGTCTACACAATACTGGCTTCCCCACACCATGCAGTATTATTTAAGGTGACAAATCCCACTGCAATATATGTGGGGGGCCAACTAAGGGGGGGTCATATGTCACATGCAAGGATGCCACTGTGGGGATCCCATACTCACTCCCCAGACTCACACAGCAAGTCAGCAATAGAAAACCATAAATGAATGCCTGGCAAAGACACACAGATGGTGACAATGGTGGAATACCCCCTACAGACTTACACAGTGATATCACACCAGGCCTTGCAGTTGCAGTAAGACTCTCTGAAGCGTAAGAAGTCTGAAACTCTATTGTATGGCATTACAATCTAACCTGTGATTTCCAGTGATATGCCTCTATTTTCCAAGACAGGGCACAATGCTATGCTAAATGGAACTAAAATGTAAAACCAATATCAGCACAGTCAGTGCAAATGTGTACTGTTAACAGGTGTGCCCCCCACATCCATATTCACATAGAAATGCAGTAACATGTAAGTTTGTATGGGTAATAGCAGCAGAGCACACATTGCCAGGGCGGTCCCAATCAACATGATAAACTGTTGCATGTCCACAATATGCAGATGTCAATGAGCTATGCATATCTGTGGGGGATACTTGTCAGGATGTGGCCAGCAACTTCTCATGGCTGTTGTGTCCTACTGGTCTAGGTACACTACAGTGGTAGACAGGGCCATGTTGCATGAAATGCAGTGTCAATTATTTTGTATGACAGCTACACACATGGTGAGAGTTGTACACACTCTCCAGGTGTCAATATCCATTACAGCCAGGAAGCTGGACAGGTCATGTACAGGGGGCCACACATATGAACAGTACACAGTTTGGAGTAACCTACATAGTGCTACCATACCTCACAACTGTACAGACCTTTTGCAGAATGTACACAGGTTTGCATCATATCTGTGGTGTCTGTATTCTGAAATAGTGATTGTCTGGCAAATCACTGGCAAACCACAAAAGTCTAAAGTCAGAAAATATTGATGGATTGTTGTGTCTCAAACTTCATACCCTATAGAAAAATGTATGCTAATGCAAAATCTTTTATTGTATTACCCTTCCAGGTTTGTAAGGCCGATAGTTACAATGGTCTGTATATTTACGCCTTTGTCATCCAATTACTCATGGCTTTGTCCAGATGTCTGGCTCACATATATAGAGAGGCATGATGCCTAGTAGCACAGCAGTGCATTCTGTCACTTACCATTGTCACCCCAGGGTGGTCCACTGCCCAGAAGCCTGGGAACATATGAGTGACAGAACACACTGCCTCACTACAGATGGCCTGCAACAGTCTCACATGGCCTTCAGGCCTCTGGCAAAGGCCCATGCCTCACCCATAGTGCCTTTGTAGGGAATGCCATGGGGTCCATGCTACCAACATAACACAGTCAACAAAATTCAAGTGTAAAGCCTTGCTGCTAAATGCTTGTAGCATACCTCTCAACCTTGTAGAGGAAGAAATCTGGAAAAAGCCATACATAATGGCAGGATAAAAGCCCAACTATAGGGACAAATTTGAAATATTGCTCTCATAATGTTAGACAGTTGATAGAATAACAACAGAAGGGGTGTGTAGTAGCATGGATGTCATGAAGGGTGTGAAGTCTGAAACTCTAATGTTCTGTCAATATTCCCTGACTGCAACCCTGAGTGATTTGCAACAAACAGTAAGGAAACCTCTGTAAGAAACTTCTCCAAAGCCAACTTTATGCTACTCAAGTCAGAACTGACAAACTTCATGACACCCATGTAGACAGGAACTGAAAGTTTGACTGATGAATCCTACACTAAGGCACTGTATGAGCACATCCACTCATGAATCATGCCATCCCAAATAGAACCAAGATGCTCTCCTCCAAAAAAGGAAGCTAATCTGGTGGTCCCCTACCATAAACAAACTTTACAACAAAAGGAAGATACTGTTGCAGAAAAGAGGAAAATCCCAAGATGCAAAAAACTCCCTTACCAGCCTCAGTAAAAAGCTAAGATCCCTCATAAAATCCTCCAAAGCTAGTTACGAAAATAAAATTGCCAAAGATTCCAAAGACAACCACAAGGCATTCTATAGCTATGTCAAGAATCTAAATGGCAATGCTCAGATCTGCTCTGAGCTACAACAGAATGGCATTAAATATACTGATCCCAAGGATATTGCCAATATCCTGGCAGATCAATTCAGTGCCAATTTCACCCCCCTTTCACCCCCTAAAGGGCCCATCTCAATACAGAAAGATTGCCAAATTATAGTAATAATGGCCACACAGGTAAAAAATGCACTCTCCAAAGCTAAGAATACAGATTCCATGGGACCAGACTACATCCTGGGCTGTGTACTACATGAACTACAAAATGAACGGGCACCTCACCTAAGTGTCATGTTTAATCATAGCCTCACCTCAGGCTTTGTGCCCACTGAGTGCATAGCTACAGTTATCCCACTCCACAAGGGGGGGGATCCACCTTGGATCCTGGAAACTACCACCCCATCAGTCTGATGAGCCTCATCTGCAAGGCCATGGAATGTATTATCATGGAACTAATAAACAAAAACATTGGCAACCTTCAAACACTGGACCCCACCCAGTTTGGGTTTGTGAAGGGCTGCTCTTGTCTCCTGAACCTGATTGACTTTTTTGAATCAGTCTCCAGAGATGTGGACAAGGGAAAGGCAGTCCACACAGCCTATCTGGGCCTCACCAAGGCCTTCGACACTACCCCCTACTCTGGAATCATAGATAAACTTACTAAGCTGGGCATTAATTGCTACATTACTCAATGGGTTGCCAACTGGCTTACTGACAGAACCCACACTGTAAAAGTAGCCGACTCCAAATCCAGCTCCAGATAAGTGACAAGTGGAGTGCCTCAGGGTTCAGTCCTAGGACCACTCTTGTTTGGCATCTACTTCTCGGAAGTACAAGACAACACTAAGGGACTCTGGCTAACAAAGTTCACAGATGACTGCAAACTGGGAGCCATTATTGAATCCTCAAATGATGTGGATATTCTACAAAAGGGCCTTACAGAAACTGATGCTTGGTGCCAGAGCCATTTGCTTAAGCTCAATGCCAGGAAATGTAGAGTTATCCCCTTTGGGAAAAAACATGTACCCATGAATTACCACATAGGTGGCAGTACACTAAACACTGAAAGTGTGATGAGACTTAGGGACACAGGTGGACAGTGGTATCACCTTCGATAACCACATCACCACAACAGTCAGGAAATCCTTCTATGTGGCACACCTCATCACTAAGGGCTTTTCATTCAGAAAAAAATGAGGTCATTGTCCCACTGTACTCATCCCTCATTAGACCCATTATAGAATAAAACACCCCATTTGGTATGTACCTCTCAAGACATCTGCAACAACTGGAAAGGCCACAGAAATACCTCACTAAAAGAATCACAGGCCTAAAGCAGATGTCCTATGCTGTCCATCTAAAAAAACTCCAGCTATACTTTGTCGCATATCATCTACTCAGAGGTGATCTCTGCTTAATATACAAGGCCATATCAAACCCAGAGCTGTTGGGCATACTACACTTAAAGAAATCCCAATCCCTCAGAGCCACTCGCTTGAGGGATCTAAACCTTGTCATCACAATGAACAAAACATGCTGGAGGGATAGGTTCCTGACCCAGAGAAGACC
>NC_056737.1:495993342-496050842 GCF_019279795.1 Protopterus annectens | reverse complement strand
CTAGATAGGTAGGGGTTCTAATCTTAGTCCTGGCAAATGTGTGTGTGTGTGTGTGTGTGTGTGTGTGTGTGTGTGTGTGCAAGAGCCATATCCTGGGTATGTGTCTGAGAGAGAACTATATCCATTGTGGGGGTGGGTTTTACATTTTTAGGCCATGGTACTCCAAATACATGTCCCAAGGTCCACTTTACAAGGCCTGCTGTCTTTATCAACCATAGAGGTATCTGTTGACACTCTTCAGCCCAATACATCCTGTGCCGCATGCAGGAACTATGTAACAGTATGGACTGACTAACAAGATAGGCAGGGCTGCTAATCTCAGTCCTGAGAAATGTGCTTATGAGTGTATTTGTGCATGTAAGTGTGTATAACTGTAGGTATGAGTATTTTGGGTCCATTCTCACCCAGTAAATCACATTGCCATACTTTACAATGCCTGATAAAATTGCCTTGGGGCTCTCTTTACCCTGTAAGCTTTGTGGTGCATGTGATAAATGCATAACACTGCATTAGCAGTAACTAGATAGGTAAGGGTTCTAATCTCAGTCCTGGTAAATGTATGTGTGTGTGTGTGTGTGTGTGTGTGTGTGTGTGTGTGTGTGTGTGTGTGTGTGTGTGTGTGTGTGTGTGTGCGTGTGTGTGTAAGAACAGTATCCTATGAGTTTGAGTGAGAACTATATCCATTGGGTGGCCTTGGTCTACAATTTTAGGCCATGGTACTCCCAGTATATGTCCCAAGGTCCACTTTACAAAGGCTGCTGCTTACATCCACCATAGAGGTATTTTTGGATACTCTTCAGTCCTATAAGCCCACTGCCACATGCAACAATTTTGTAACAGTATGGAATGAATAACATGATAATATGCTAATATCAGTACTGGTAATTGTGTGTGCATTGGTGTGTATGGCAGTGTTTGTGAGTGTACAGAGTTGTAGGTGACAGTCTAATGAGTCCTCCACACCCAGTACACACCCCATTTCCATACCTCACAAGGGCACATGATATTATTTACTTTACAGGTACCTTGGAACAGTCATCACACTATTACTTCCATGCCACCTGCGATAACCGCATAACACTGCAGTACCACTAAATAGATGGGTAGGGATTCCAAACACAACATTGGCAACTGTGATCCTGTGCATGTGTGTGTGTGTGTGTGTGTGTGTGTGTGTGTGTGTGTGTGTGTGTGTGTGTGTGTGTGTGTGTGTGTGTGTGTGTGTGTGTGTGTGTGTGTGTGTGTGTGTGTGTGTGTGTGTGTGTGTGTAAGAGAGAGAGAGAGACTGTGTGTGTGGGAACAGTATTCTCTGTGTATTTGGTCTGCACAATATCTTCTGCGGGTGTGGGTTTTACCAATATCAAGTCTGTTCCACCCACTACACTTACCATTGTCCACTTTACAAGACCTGCTGACATCAACCACTATGGATATACCTGTATACACCCCTGAGCCCTATAAGGTTTGTAGCACATGCAATGACTGTTACACAGACCTGGTAAATATGTACATATACAGCTGTACCTTGGCTCTGACATGATTGATGTGTTACCACTCTGCCATACACCTAGTTGGCAATTTCATCAGGGCCACCTCCTGCTGACACACAGACAGCTAGAACACAAACAGAATACAGCATGTGAGACTATATTCAGTCAGTGTTACTAACACCAATAATGCATCATGGCTGAAAAGGTACACACACTCTGAAGTGTACCCATTACAATTTTAACTTGACAGCACCTTACACAGCATTGCATAACTTAACTGTACTTAATTCACACTGTGTATCAGAACCATATTAGCATGTTCCTGCATCGGTGGTATGGATGACAGGGATGTGGCATAGGTATCATCATATGCACAGTCTGTTGTGTGGGTTTGCCAGAAGCCTAGGCTGGGCCATACGATTGACTACATGTGTGTGTTTGGAGGGGTGTTCTATGAATGGGCCATGCAGAGGTGGTGTGTGTGTGTCTGGAGGTGACTTGACTATGATGGTGTGTGTGTGTATGTATGCACGCAGTCATGCCATGTGACTGCCCTACACAGGGGTATGTTGGACAGATGTGGAGCCTACATGGCAGAGTGTACAGTTCACCGTCTATGGCCACGGGCATGAGAACTGGTCCTGACAGGGGTTTCACTGGTAACACCAGGCCCAATGCCAGATGCAGTACTGCTTCCCGATGGTGGCTGCTGTATGCTGAATCTGGCCAGGACCACATGCCCATGGCCTGCTCTGTTGGGGTGTGGACAGCACCCCCCTTCAGTAGTGCTGGTGGTACTGCTGCTATAGGAGTGTGATGGTGCATGGCTCCATAGACTCTCAGCTGATGTTGGTGCTGACCTATGTCCACATGGCCAATGCCCATCTCCCACCACATGCTCTAGCACAGACATGCTATGGTAGAGGATTTCCAAGCTCTCACTCCACCATCTATTCATGACCTCAGTATTTTGGCATGTAGCCTCAACAAGGTCATGTATGTCTCCATGTAAGCCAAGAAGAGTTTCATCCAAGGCCTTGAGTATTTGTCTAGTTTTGCATTCACTACGTGCCCATGCATCCATTACAGCCCAAAACATGCTTCTGATGACACCTGCTGTGACACTTGTGATATTGGCTTGATGGGCAGAAGTCCTCCTTCGAGCACCCTTGTCTATCCACCTATGTGGGACCTCGTTTGCACTATGGCTATGGCTAGTGGCTACACTCACTCTTGTCATAGTCACCACACTAGCCTGTTTCATGCCACCACCTGCCAACTGTCCATTATCTGTGGTTTTGGGGATGGGGTATGTGTGGGCATTGTGACTGTGTGTGGGGACATTGTGGAAGACTATGGGATGCCAAATGGTGGCACAGATTCAGCCCCTGACAAGCCCACCTGTGCCCCACTATGACCACCATCATTGTCAGAGTCTGCAGAGACACTGACATCAGATTTTTAGTGGGAAGAACCAGGACCACCATGTCCACCTGTGAGGGGAAGACAACATATGTAAATTAATTCTTGCATTATAAGGCTTGCTGGTATACACACACACACACACACACACACACACACACACACACACACACACACAGACATATACAGGTGAGGTGGCACAAAGACATTACACAGACTTCACAATAGCCAACTGTCACATTCATGTCACAGTCAGACCACAACATACACACTCTGGACAGGCTCTCAACATCATGAAGTTCAGCCCTTTCCATTTAATGTTATGACTAATATACACCTCTGGGATACGTGAGTAGTGTTAGTAGGTGATGGGACTTCACCTAGCACATACTGCAGCCATGTACACATTTTTGCTGTTCACATGTATAGCACAGTGCCAACTCCTACAGAACATACCTCTCAACTTTACAGAGTTTTGCTGAATGTGTAGATATGGGGCTCATATTTTTGGTCTGCTCCTCATAAATCCTGTGTTTGTCTGACACATTACTGGGATGATATGAGGATTGGTGTCACTAATTAATGACATAGTTTGAGTTTCAACACCTGCAGTACATGTATGTTAAAACAAAACCGGTTACACTAACAACCTTCTCAGCTTACAGTGGATATAATAAGTGCACACACCCCTTTTAACATGCCAGGTTTTTATGATATATAACATGACACCACAGAAATCATGTCATGACATTTCCCACCTTTAATGTAACTTATAACCTGTGCAATCCAATTGAAGAACAAACACATTGGTTAGGGGTAACATGTAGAAGGTGAAATACATACAGTAGGCTGGTTGCATGAGTGTGCACACAGTTAAACAAATATTTTGTTAAAGCATAACATCAGTCACTCCTATTGGGAAGGTGTCTATCAGCATGGCACATCTTGACTCTCAACTTAGCAATATTTCCATACTTCCTCTTGCAGAAGCCCTCCAACTCTGTCATGTTGTGAGGGCATCTCTTGTGCACAGCCCTCTTCAGGACAACCCACAGATTCTTGATTGGATGTAGGTGTGGACTGTGGCTGGGCCATTCCAAAACATTGATTGTCTTCTGGTGAAGCCATTTATTTTTGCTGTGGATGTTTGGTTTGGGTCATTGTCATGTGGAAAGGTATAATTCCTCTTCACCTACAGCTTTCTAGCAGACACATGAAGATTTTGGGCCAAAAGAGACTGGTATTTGGAACTGTTCATAATCCCCTCCACCTTGGCTAAAGGCCCACTTCCAGCTTATGAACAGCAACTCCAAAGCAGGACACTGCCATCACCATGCTTCACCATGGGGATGGTGTTCATTTGGTGATGCACAGTGTTATTATTGTGCCAAACAAACCTTTTGGAATTGTGACCAAAAATTGCAACCTTGGTCTCATTACACCATAACACATTTTCCCACATGATTTTGGGAGACCTGATGTATTGTTCCTGAGAATTTTGCCAGACCTGGATGTTGTTCTGTGTGAGAAAAGGCTTCCATCTTCCAACCCTACCCCATAAGCCAGAGATGGGGAGAATACATGAGATTGTTGTCACATGTAGTACACAACCAGTACATGACAGAGATTCCTGCAACTCCTTTAGTCTTGCTGTAGGTCTCCTGACAACCTCCCTGACCAGTATGGGTCTTGTCTCTTCAACACATTTGGAGGGATGTCCTCTTCTTTGCAATGTCACTGTTGCCCAATATTTTCACCACCTTTTGATGAGTGTCTGCACTGTGTTCCATGGCATATGTAATGCTGTGGAAATGTTTTTGTACCCTTCTCCAGGCTGATACCTTTCAAAAATGGGATCCCTTTGCTGCTACTTAAGCTCTGTGTGAACCATGGATGTTGCTGTAGCAGGCAACTGAGTAAATGTCTGGAAAATCCTGGTAGGACCATTGCCTGTTATTTGCTGTTAATCAAAGAGTCTCTGTAATTGATGGCGGGTGTGTACCCAAGAAGATGTTATGCTGTAATTATATCAAAAGCTGCTTCAACACAGTATTAGCTTCAGCCTGTGCATGCTTATGCATCTAGCATCTTGTACAATTTTCATTTGTCATAATTGTTCCCCCTAACAGACTTGTTTGTTTGACAATTGAACTGTACAGGTTATAGGTTACATGAATGGTTGGAAGAGTTTGGAAATGTGTTATTGCACTGTCATTTTTGTATATCACAAATACCTGGCATTTTAACAGGTGTGTGGCACACCCTTTATATGCAATGTATAACATTAATTTATAAAATATGTCCCTCTTTTTGAGCAGTTGTACCCCCATTTTGTTAGTCTTTGTCCAGATTTCTTGCAATGACAGGTTGTGAGGTACGCTCCAGGTATGTTACATCTCCTGCAAATAGGCCCTTGTGATGACCATTGTGATGTAATGCAGTTAACCCCACCAGAAGTGAACATGCACATATCGCAATATGGCTGAGAGTAACAGTTGTGTGCATGGTAAAATGCATGACCTTAACATGCCTAAGGTACTGGTGAGCCACAACAGGACAATACCATACTCACTGGCTTCAGGCTGCTGTCCCACATCCAGACCAAAGGTACCTATGTAGTTGTGGGGGAGAGGTATTGTCAGCAGACTCACATTTGGTATTGGTACAAGATGAATGCTACTTTTCGGCACATGTACAATACAAGGTCTGATAGTACACTATTTGATGTCTTTCACCATAGATGTACACTTGTGTGTATTACTAAACCCCACCCACAAATGCAGTTTGACCTCACATATGCATCTAGATACTCTACTGAAGCCAGTAAGATTGCTACATGATTCAACTAATGTGCACTGTGGCCTTAACTGGATGCTCCTCACCTGTTGCCTGGGTGCCACCCACCTCCACAACTTGTGTTTCTTGTGTTGACTGGCATGTGGGGGCTACCTGAAGGTTTGCAAGGAGCTCCACTGATGCTGTAAGTGGGGCTTGTGTTTCAGGACCCCCACCTGTAGTGTTACAGTCCCTGGCCACAGCAGCAGTCCTTTGCCAGTCACAATGGATCAGGTCAGTTGCATGATGCCTGAGCCGATCGTATGTGCAGCCATGGTAGCCAGTGTTGTTCACCCTGTGGACCAGTTCCTCCCACAGGGCAGTCCACTCTCTCAGATCCTGTTCCCTATGGCCAAGCATCACCCCATGGTGCTGAATGACAAGGTTAATAATAGCCTCATTTTAAGCTGTGGAGTACTGGGGCTGCCGGACATGTGGCATGTCACCTGGAAGACATAAACAGGGAAATACATTACAGGACCTCATACTTTGGTCAACATTCTTTACAGAATCTAAACATCAACATTGTTTATCATTAGCCACCACATATGACCACATTATACCCCTGTCATCTATAAGCACAGTATGAGCTTGCATTGCCCTCCTGGTCCTGATGTGTCATGTTCCCCCCAATGAGAGCCAGTAAATTGCATAATCCAACGTTCATCTTTCATCTTTGTGTAGAGGGATGACATTGGCCATCTTCCTTGCAGATGGGATGTCAATGGTGCTCAGGCTTTGCTTAAGCACAGTGTGTAACGGAGCTGAGTGCATATGCCTGAGTTCATGTAGAATGCAGACAGGGATGTTATCAGGTCCCATGGAGACTTATTTTGTTGCCTTTGAGTAGGCATTAAGTACCTGCTTCTTGATGATGAGTGGAGGGGTGTGGGTGCTGTGCATATACACATATGCTGATGGTGGGCCAGGGAGGTGATGTTTTCCCTTAACCTGTCTGCAGTGGAATGGATATAGCTATGCTGTGTGTGTATGTGGTGTGACTGACCACCAGTGCAGGATGGGTTGGGTTGTTGCCGCTGAGATGGAAGACATATGTGAAGACAGCCTTGTGATGGGCCTTTGTGGATGTGTCCAATTTGTACTCATAGTTAGCCTTACAGTGACACACCTGTGACCATATATGCTTGTTCAGATAAAGGTTGACCTGGTTCCAAGTTGGTGCCTGCTACTAATTGTCCTTGTACAGCCAATATAGTGACCGATTATGTGGTTTGTGTATTACTGCTGTCCACCAAAGGGGATTACTTCACCTTGGTGGATGCAGGTTTTACAAGTCAGGTATTGCTGAGTCCATACAGTTATGTAGGTGCTTATATAACTGTTTGTAGTAGGCATGGACACAAGGTCATGACACAGTTGGACACCTCTCCAATTTCAACTGGATAATCATGCTTATTCTAGTACCCATGTCTGTGTCAGGGCAATGAAACAATCAGTAGCTGTGGAAATCTATGTCTGTTGGATGCACTGAAACTCAGATTACACTTGTACAACATGTATAGCTTATTTACCTGACATTTTGTATCTAATATCTGTTGTTTTGAAGCTTCCAGCTACACCTACTCATACATACATGTGCACAGGTAAAACCTTATATGCATTTCTGTTCTATGTCAGTATGACACACTGTATTTACACTCTTCCTGCTCAGTCATACCTCTCAACCTGTTAGAGCAGAACATCTGGAGGATGGCACACATAAATGAGGGGCAATGGGCCAAAGTTATTGACACTTTGTTAATATTGCTGTAACACACTTAAGTCAGTTGATAGCACAGTAGGCTTTGCACACACAGAAATACCCTGGAGGATGTCTGACACTCATATGTATGCTATTATGTTCTAATGCTAGTCTTCACAGATTTGCCTATGATTTGCGGGACATAACCCAGCTCTTATGAGTAAATGACTACAAATGTGAGGCACACATATGGTCAGTATGCATAACACTGGACAGTTGAATGGTGTGACCTCAGTATATCACATGCAGATCAATACACACATCTGCGACAGTAGTTTACTATGCACATACCCTGTACAGGTCTCTCAGATTTGTGAGACAGATATGCTTATCATAGCTGTATTCAGAAGTAACATATGGATATCTACAATATCCCAATGGCTGGCCTAGCAGTGTCACAATCAATTGTTCAACAGACACTCCAGTAGTACTCATATGTGAGCCATCCTTTCCTGGGGTGATGAGCTGTGATCTATGTCACTGCAGACAGACCCAGATTTTATGGCCATAGGTGCTGATCAGCAATATATCAGTACAGCAAGTCTTGTTGAGACATATTTATTAAACTTCCTATTTCCCATTATTACATACCCTTACTGCATTCCATTGCATGCTTACTTGTTTGACATACCTTTTTTTTCCAAGTATAGTTTCTAAGTCTTTATTTTATCCACAGTCTGTGTGTATGTGTGTGTGTGTGTGTGTGTGTGTGTGTGTGTGTGTGTGTGTGTGTGTGTGTGTGTGTGTGTGTGTGTGTGTGTGTGTGTGTGTGTGTGTGTGTGTGTGTGTGTGTGTGTGTCTCTCTCTTAGATGTAAGGCATACATTGGTTTTGAATAGGCAGCAGCTTGCCTTTTGTAGGTCATGCTCATGAGCAGCTGATGTCCTGTGCACCAATTGGTGTCCCCTACTTGCTAACTGCATGCAGAACAGCTGTGTTGTTATTCCTATAGCCAATGGCATGGCAACGCACTCGTATAATTGAGTACTTCATGTGGGTGTTGCCCCTTTTCCTTGCCTGTGAGGAGGACTTCATGGAGGTGTGTGAACAACAGCATCACAGAGGGTAGTTGGAAATACCTCTTACAACTAAAACTGTGGTGACACCCCAACAAAATTGGGGAGAAAGTTCCAGACTTAGGGACAGAATGTAAGTATTGCTGTTATACATTCAGATTAATGCTAGTTTAACAGGGTTTGTGTGGACATGAATATTTTGCGTGGGTCTCAGTCTGACAGTATTATTTGGTTGACATAACTCTCAACTGTAGGGCTATCCACAGAATGGTCAGAGGTTGGATACTTATGTTTGGTCTATTCCACCGACAGTTGTTGTCCTTGGCAAATCAATAGCATAACCCGGGTATTGCAGTCAGTAAATGCTAACTTCCATTTGTGTTTCTGACTTCATATCCCTCAGTTAAGATATGTTATAACAAACCCTGTAACACCAGCAACTTTCTCAGTTTATAAAAGCAATATTTCAATTATGCCCCTGTGTTTGGGCCTCTGTCCCCCAATTATGTCAGGCTTTGTCCAGATGTCATGCAATAAGAGGTTGTTAGGTATGCTCTATCATTAGTTAGTGCCTTCCTTCCTGATATCATTCCAGTGATCTAACAGAATGTCAGATATGTTATGAGGAAGGGCCTTATATATGAGGCCAGAACCTGGACATTCTGTGGGAATCTGTACAGTTAAGGGGTCTGTGTATGTATAGCAATTGTTAACAGACTGTCAAGATTGTATAGCAGTGTAGTGTGCATATGTTTGTTGTGCTGTGTAGGGAGGGGAATACATTTAAGTGTCGTGGCTCCTTTTCTATCTGACTGTGCATGCTGCTCCAGTTTCTGGTGGTCTATCAGCTGTATATGTTTGTAGGGGCAGACTGAGACATGTTCCATACCACCACAGGAGTCAGACTACACTGTGTGATTTGGGGCAGTATATGTAGGGGTACTGTGTGAGTATCAAATATGATATTTATGTTCACACAGTCATTATACTGTACTGTTCATTTGGTTTACCAGTATGTCACTGTGACTGTGTTGAAATTGGTTGTGGGTATGCAGGCTCACACCAGTGACTGTTTTTCACTACTGTTACATCCCTGTAGTGCCTGATATATTTGCAAATGCATGTGTAATTCCCCATAGCTGACTTGGGGTAGTGTTGTGTCAGTCTGACTGTAGTTTTGACGGTGCTTGGTGACAAGCTAAGCAGCTCAGTGTACTTGCTCTACCTTCATGTTATGTCCAGATATTCATAGGATGTCCAGTTGTCTGGCTCATATGTTTGATCTGTTGTGTATGTCTGACAAATCAGTGGAATGGTGTGAGGATTTCAGGCACTAACTAATGAGAAGCAATTGAGTCTTGGAGTTGTGCTATTCCAGTCAATATATGTTATAACAGATGGTGTTACTGTAGCAACTGTCTCGGGTTATCTAATCAGGTATTTCAGATATGTCCCTATTGTCATGGCTTTCTCCCCCCATTTTGTCAGGCTTGGTCCAGATTTGTTGCACTAAGGGGTTCTGAGCATGCCTCTCAACTGGCCGGATTGTTGCAGAACATCCAGGTTTATTGTTCATATTTTGTCTCTGTTCCACGATTTATTCTAATTTCTCTGGAAAATCACTGAGATGACCTGAGGATGTCTGTCAGTAAATGATGACATAATTTCAGTTCCAGACCTCATATCCTTCAGAACGTGTATGCTGAAACAAACCCTGTTACTCGAGCAACTTTCTATACTTCTAAGAGAAATATTTGAAATATGCTCCTAGTTGTGGCCCAATTGTCCCCCCATTCTTATAGCCTTTGCCCAGATTTGTTGCACTAACAGGTTGAGAGGTATGGTTCTGAGATATAAGTGCACTACATGTTATGAACACATATATATATATATATATATATATATATATATATATATATATATATATATATATATATGAATATGTGTGTGTGTGTGTGTGTGTGTATATATATATATATATATATATATATATATATATATATATATATATATCCTTTTCCCTACTGTTGAATGACTCTACTGCATGATATGTTTGAAAAAGCATTAAAAATTCCACCAGCTAAAACAGTGTAGTGGTACATTGCTCTGACTCTGGTGTACAGGCTCCTAGAATCGAGACTTGGCAGGGATGATTATTTTGTTGCTAGTCAGAACAGTGGCTGATGGAGAAAGAGTGATTAAAGCAGTTTTAAGCAGTTGTAAGTGACCTTAAGCAGGAATGCGTGGGTTTGTGTGACGTTAAGTGATGCTAACATATGGTTAACCGTAGAGATGTTTAATCCATTTTGGCTTCACTTAGTATCGAGCAAACTCGCTTACTCCCGCTAACTGACACTTACACCCTGGCTAATTCCTTTAAAAGAAAGTAATAAGGGGTTATAGGAAAGTGGTGAGAAAGGGGCACACAGAGGGAGAAGAACTATGGCAGGTAGCTAGGGATGTGCAGGATGGGTGTAGGGAAGGTCCATAGCTGTTCATTTCTTATACAACAACAGCTGTGTATTTGTACAGAATTTGGAGGTGAATTTGGACACTCAAATCACAGAGAGAGGGGTGAGGACAACAGAAATGTGTTGTCAAGCCAATTGGACCAGATTACATGTGTCCAGTGGACACCTGTGCAAAATGGACAGCTATGTATTGGGTAATAATATTTTGGGGGCAGATGCCCTATTTTTCTTCGTTAAGATGAGAGTGGGATGTTAGTGAAGGATTGTAGTACATCTGGGGAGGTAGGTTGGGTAGGGAGACAGACAAGACAGACAGGACAGCAGACAGGGACAGTGTATGACACATTTGGGGGGTAAACACCTTCGATGGGGAGGGTGTTTGAGAATCACAGGCCCATGAGCCCCCATATGGATATGGTGGGACTGACATCCCCACCTGTGGCCAGTCATGACTGCACCTTCACAGCCCCGACAGGGCTATTGTCCTGTACCTCACATACATATGTCTCAAACAGTAGATGCCCCCAGCTCAATCCTTGGGATACAACATTGTGGATGAATGTACTATTAGAGGTGGGTTCTATGACTTTGACTGAGAGGCTACCATCATTGGATCAGTTTGCTACCATCTGGTAACCTACAGTTTGGTCCCTAGTTGTGTAGGTTTATGTATCCTGTCCACCTGAGGATTAGTGTGAGAAGATTGGGCTAGGTGAAGGTAGGCATTGTTCACCATCTTCCCCTCATCACTGTATTTACTGACCACTGCAGAGAGGTCAGTCAGGTTTCACAGGCTTGATCTCCCTTTGACAATACCATGGTGCGTGGGCCCAGCCATTTTAATGTTGCCAATGTCCCTGTTCATAATGTTCTTGATTTCACCTCCCATGCCCTTGAGAGCAGCTAGTTAGGCTTCTGTGCATCATATTGGCTGGGTTGGTGGATTGCTCCACCTTTGTGTATAGGGATGACAGTGGTTGTCCTCTGTGCAGGTGGGATGACACTGGTGCTCAGGCTGTGGTTGACTACAGTGTGGAATGGATCTGGCAGCCCATGCCAGTGTTCATGTGGGATGCAGTCAGGGATGGTATCATGACTATAGAGACCTCTGTGTGTTGCCTTTGAGAGGGCATTACGGACCTGCTTCCTGATGATGGGATGAGGGAGGCAGATGCTGTACATGCACATGTGTACCACTGGGGGGGGCAGGGGGATGCTGTTTGCACTTCATCTGTCTGCAGCCAGTCCCCTATATCTGTGCCATATCTGCATGTGATGTTATTGTCCACCACTACAGAGCAGATTTGTTTGTTGCCTCTGGAATTGCAGACACATGTGTGGAAGGCCTATTGATTTGCCTTGGTGGATGTGTCTGATTTGCACTCAAAGACAGCCTTATGGTACATCACCTGTGCCATTATTTGCTTGTACAGACCAAGGTGACACTGCTTCCAATGAGGCACCTGTTCCTTCTTGGCCCATCCAGAAATTATTTCCACCTATTATGGTATTTGTGTATTGCTGCTGTCCACCACAGGCATTTACCTACCTTGATGTTGTCTTGTCAGGTACTGCTGAGTCCATGCAGCTATTTGCGTGCCCACATAGTATTGTGGTGTGGGCCTGGACACTGCTGCTAGTTCCAACAAATGGGACATTGGCTGTACAGCTACTTCTACCTACTCTGAGGGGATTTATAGTCATTTGTGTGCAGTTCATTCTGTTTGACACTGTAGGGGGGGCAAGGGAGATGGTGACCTGAACAGTGATGGCTATGTGGTCAGATATTCCCAAGGAGGATGGCAATGTATGAGTGCTACAGTGGCTACTCATGTTGGTTAGGACCAGATACACAAGATTTCCACCTGCCATAGGAGAATTGATCAGCTGATCCACTGCATTGCCATTGACAAAGCCGAGGAATCTATGTGCGTTCATGTTCTTGTGGCATAGGTCAGGCACACTATGGTTGGGTATTTGAAGTCACCCAGGAGCAGGGTAGAAGATTGAATCCTGAAAGACTCCAGCAGGTCCCAGTAGGTGTGGTGGGTATCCATAGTCATGTTTGGAGGACTGTAACTAGCTATGAATTCAGTAGGTGTTTTGTCAACTATTAACACCTCTTGGGATGTCACCCATGCGACATAATGTTTGTCCAGCCTGGAGGTGTGTATGCTAATGTTCAGCACTCCACCTCCTGTGGCTTTGTGGGCCTCCATTTGGGGTCTACACCTATAATGGGATGAGTGACCTGGCAAGGTTGGTGTGCTCTCTACAGCTAGAAAGCAGGTGTCAGTGACTGCACAAATGTCAGCATCCTATAGGACAAGATATGCTTGCATTGACATGGGTGTCATGTTAAGACACCAAGCTCCTTCAGTGGTGGGCAAAGGCCAGTAAATAGTGTCACTTTATAAATCTAGCTGAAACACATGTATTTCCCAGCAAAGACGGTGTCACATTCACAGGTGTACTCTGCAGACTATGACATCTGATAATGAAATGTATGCTAATTTGTTATGACTTCAGTTTTTAATGGGTTGCCAGTGATGTGCCAGACAGCACACAACTGTTTGATGCATGAACTACAAATATGAGGCAGACATGTGGTCAATCTCAAAACTCTAGACAGTTGTCAGGTATGGGCTCAGTATATCACATACAGTTCAACACAAACATCTGCACCTCTTGTGTAGTATGCACATACCCTATGTACATCTCTTACATTTGTAAGACAAGCATATGTATCACAGTAGCGTTCACAGGTGACATATGAGAAATTACAACATCCCAGGTAGCTGGCCTACCAGTGACACACTCAGTATTGGACAGCAGAGACCCCAGTAGTAGTCATTCATAAGCTGACATTTGCTGGGGTGACTCAGGGGCCAGAGATGTACTCCATGTCAATGCAGCAGGGCAAGCAGTAATGTCCATAGGTGCTGGACAGCAGCATATGAGTCCAACAGGTCTTGTTGCAGCCTAGTGTTTAATGTCCCATTTGACATCATTGTATCCCCTTCTGCATTCCATTACATGCTTACATGATCGACATACCTGTTATAATGGTCAAGAGCTCCCTCACAACAATGCGTATGGTTAGGTTTGTGTAGTTGCAGTCTGTCTTTGTGTAGGTGGGTTGAGACCTGTGTTGCATATGCAGCAGCTTGCCTTTTGTAGCAACTGCTCATGAGCAGGTGATGGCCTGTGCACTAATCTGTGTGTCACACTTGCTACTTTCATCCAGAGCAGCTGTGTTGTCTTTCCATTTGCCAATGCCATAGCAACACAGTGCTATAATTACAGCCTTCATGTGTGCCTTGCCCATTTTCCTTCCCTGTGTGGAGGACATTAAGGAGGTGTGGGAGCTACAGCTTCACAGACAGTAGGTGGGAATACCTCTCAGGAGAGGACATGTGGAGACAGCCCAGCAACATGGGGAACAATGCTCCAGAATTGGTTACAGATTGTAAGTCAGTAGTGTTGTTATACACATAGAGGGTTGCTAATTTAACAGGGTTCATCTGGACATGCATTTTCTGTGTGACTTGATGTCTGACAGTGATGTGTCTCTGACATACCTATAAACTCTCCTGATGTCCACACACTGCCCAGGGGTTCACCTGTTATGTTTGGCCTGTTCCTCAGACATCTGTTTTTGTGGAAGCAGTGGGATACTGTGGGGATTGTGGTCAGAGTAACTGTTGACATCCATCAGTGTTTCAGTCATCATCTCCTTCAGGGATGTTATGCTACAACAAAGCCTGTGACACAGTCAACTGTTTCAGTTTGTAACATCATTATGTGAGATATGGCCCTCTTTCCTGCCCCCTGACCCCCAAGTATGTCATGTTTTGTTCAGATGTCTTGCAGTAAGGGGGTCAGAGGTATGTGATATCATTATTTAGTGACTTCACTCAAGGTATCATCCCATTGACCTAACAGATGTCTGGCAGTGGTATGCAGCAGTGGCCATGAATATGGTCTCACACCCTGGGCATTCTGTGGAAATCTGTACATATGAGAGTTATATCTGTCTGGCCATTGTAAAGTGACTGCCAAGAATGTGTAGCAGTGTTGTGTGTAGATCTTGGTTTGGCTGGGTAGGGAGAGTATCAGATGTGAGTGTCACAGATCCTTTTTCTATCTGACTGTGCATGATGCTATAGCTGCTGGTGGTCTATCAGGTGTGTATGTTTGTTGGGGCAGACTGAGAAAGGTCCTGTAACACCTCAGGATTCCCAGTACACTGTGAGTTGGGTGAGTATCTGTCAGAGTATTGTGTGACTGGGAATCAGGATATGTTCGTTTAAACAGTCGCTCTACTCTACAGTTCATTTGGGGTACTGGTATGTTGCTGTGACTGTGGTGCAAATGGTTGCGGGTGGACATTTATGCATCACTATTTGCTTTTCCCTACATTTCAATCCCTGTAGTGCATGATATATTTGGATATAAATGGGTAATTGCCCAGAGCTGATTTGGATTAGTGTCGTGTTGGTCTTACTGTGGTTCAGAAAGTGCTGGGTGACATGGTTGGCGGCTGTCATGGGTTTTTCCATCTTGTTACAGGACTGCGGTCATACCTCTCCACTGTCCAGATGTCTAGATGCTGTCCTGATGTGTGGCTCATATGTTTTGTCTGTTGGCCACAACAGTTGTGGGTTTCTGAAAAATCACTGGGATGATGTGAGCATTGACATCAGTAAATTCTGACATTCATTTGTGTTTCAGACCTGGAATCTGCCTGGCATTGTATGTTAAAGCACACCATGCCACTCTAGCAGACTTCTACACATATGACAGCCATATTTCAAAAATATCACTATTGTTTGCCTTTTATTCCCCCACCCCCATTTGCTGGGCTTTTTGCAGATTTGTTGCAGTAAGAGGTTGGTTATCTGCCTATATATCTCTGTATGAATATATATATAAAACTTCTTCTTCTTCTTTCGGCTTTTCCTGGGTAAGGGTTGTCACAGCGGATCACCTGTCCGCTCATGATTGGCAGTGGAGTTTTATGGTGTTGAGTTGCCAGCCCAGTGCCTAATCTTCCACAGAAGGCACACACATGCATGCACACCTAGGGTCAATTTAGAGTGTCCAATCCACCTACAGCATATCATTGGAATGTGGCAGGAAACTGGAGCACCTGGAGGAACCCATGTGACCACAGGGAGGACATGCAGACTCTGCACAGAAGGCAACCTAGCTGAAGATCGAACCTGAAAACCTCTTTCTATGAGGCGGTAATGCTAACCGCTGCACCACTGTGGCTGCCTCATTAGTATATATGTATATATGTGTGTGTGTATATATAAAATGTTGAATTTCAGTATTTCATGACTAAAAGCAAATTTTTAAAATGTCTAAAGTGCATAATCACGAATTCAAATATTTCAAATTCACAGTTATGGCTTTACGTTACGTGACATGCGCTGTTTGGTTTGGATGTTGTTCAGTGTAGTGTATGGATATACATGGAATCTAAGGTAAGTGAGTGTTTTGTAAGGGTTTTGGGTGGGAGTTTAAGTGTATGTGAGATTGTAAGTTGTATGTGTGGGTTAGGGTGGGAAGGTGAATGTATGAGTATGTAATTGTTGGATGTGTTGGTGTGTCTGTGTGTGTGTGTGTGTGTGTGTGTGTGTGTGTGTGTGTGTGTGTGTGTGTGTGTGTGTGTGTGAGTGACTGTAGAATGTCTGGGTGGGAGTGTACTATCTTTTACTGTTTGTGCGATCTCTGAGTTAGTATATATAAGTAGGGTGTGTGGGGGCACAGCCCCCCCACGTTGATGGTGCAGGGGGGGCTTGCCCCCCTGCCTATGTGTAGTGTAGGTATGTGGATGTGTGGTGTTTTGTTTTTGTGTGTTTGTTTTGTAGTGTGAGTGTTGTGGTTTATGTATGGTGTGGTATATGATGTGTGTTCAGGATTTGTAGTTTCGGGATTGTGAAGGTTTGGTATTTGAAGGTTTTGGCTTTATGGACATGAAATACTGACATTCAATATATATATGTGTGTGTGTGTGTGTGTGTGTGTGTGTGTGTGTGTGTGTGTGTGTGTGTGTGTATATATATATATATATATATATATATATATATATATATATATATATATATATATATATATATATATATATATATATATATATATATATACATACATACATCTATATGTATATAACAGTATTACAGATATGTAATTCCCCCTTATGTTGAATGACTATTGTGCATGATATGTTTGTAGAAACATTGCAAATTCATACAGCTCAAATGGTGTGGAGGTATGTTGCTGTGATTCCTATGCACAGGGTTCTGGGTTCCAGACTAGGGAGTAATTACTTTTTTTATTAATGTTTAATGACTCGACTGAATGATATGTTTGTAAAAGCATTAGAAATTCCCACAGCTCAGATAATGTAGTGGCACTTTGCTGTGATTGTAGTGCACAGTATCCCATGTTTGGGACTTGGCAGTGTTGATTATTTTGTTGTCCGGCAGAGCAGGGGCTGAAAGAGATAGAATGATTAAGGCACTTTTAAGCAGTTGTAAGCAGGTTTGCATGGTTTTGCAGGGTGCTAAGCATTCCTTCGAGACAGTTAATTAAACCTTGTTAGCTACACTTAGCATTACTTACTCCTGCTTACACCAGCACTAATTTTCTTTATAGAAAAGAAAAAAGTGATAGGAAAATGGTGAAATAGGGGCAAACAGAGGGTAAAACATTATGAAAAGCAGCTAGGGATGTGCAGGATTAGTGTAGGACAGGACCATAGCTCTAAATTTCTTCGGCAGCAACAGCTGTGACTGATGTGGCAAATTTGGAATTTACAGCCTCACACCTTACAGGGAAGGGTGCTGGCAACATATATTTGTAGAGTCATTTCATTGTAGATTGATTTACATTACTGGACATGGTGGCGAAATGTAGAGCTATATATGGGGCAATGTTTTTTGTGGGACAGATGTTCCTTTTTTTAAGGTGAGAGTGGGATGTTAGGGAGGGGCTGTAGGTATGTTTTCAGGAGATGGGTTGGGTGGGATAGGTTCCATTTGCACACGGACAAGACAGACAGGACATCAGACAAGGGTAGTATATGACATGTGAGGGGGTAAACACCTTTGACAGGGAGGGTGGTTGAATCAGAAGCCCATGAGCTCCCAATTGAATACAGTGGGACTGAGGTCCCCAACCATGGGCAGTTACCACTGCTCCTTGATGGCCCTGAAGGTGGCTGTGCTGGGGGCTAGACAGGAGGGGTGGCTTGCCTCTTGACATGCACCAGGCAGCCCTCAATCTGGCGCAGCTGCCCATCCAACTCTGCTCGGATGGTGCTGTGCACCAAATTCTGGAACTCACTACAGGTGACAGGCTCCTGTCCGCACCTGCTCCCGAGGAGGATGGGCCCTGTCGCCTGAGGTGGTTCCACCCAAAGGTGGTGCAGGACCAGCAGACGAGGAAGCCTCAGGTTGGGTCCCAGATGTGCTGGAACCTGGTGTCATGGCCAGATGAGGTGGGGTCGATGTATCCACCGGGATCTGCCTTCCCAAACATGCTATGGTGTTGAGGTTTTAAAAAATATGTTGGTTAGTCATGAACAACACATTTCAAGATTAGTTGTAACAGAATGAATGGGTGTTCAAATTAACCCCATAAAACAGTATTGAAACAGTTGCATAGCAAAATGAGCACATGCATAAATGGAACCACAGTATGCATTGTAACAGCATGCCAGTAATACTGAAGGCAACAGGCCACCAACAATGGTATTTGAACAAGGTATGTTAACATGCAACCAATCAAATATAAGAATGATAGTATAATACAGGTCCCAACATTAGGTTTGTTGAGAAAAACATACCCATAGTATATGAATTATTGTAGTGATCCAGATGGTGGGAGACAAAAAGTCCATTAACAACTGTTTATGCTTCTATTTTCCACAACAGTACTGCTCAGTATTCTATGGGTCTGCCCTCACTTTACATCTGCCTATGGCCCATAGCTTCTGTAGTACAAACATACCTATTAAACTGTCATCCTGGAATGCTATGTTGCAAACTGTGACAACTCTGGGTACATGATTAGAGGGGACTCATACATGTTAGGGTTACATATCTGGCACAGGAGGGGTACCTGAAGTGCTGTTACGTGAGTGTGCTACTGGCATACTTCAACTGGTTTCTTATCTGTGTCCAGGGTTATTTGCAGCAGTGACCACTAGCCATGACAGCATGACACTTGAGAGACATGTATCAGGTAGAGTGCATGTTGTATGTACCTATCCTGCTGTCATTCCCAGGCATGTGGTGGGACAGTTGAACAGCTGTAGACAGTTTATTAGTATACTCTTCATACAGCTACTACCAACATTTCCTTACCTGTACAACATGTGGAGAAAATATCTAACACTACCTGACTGTTTTTGCATTTATTCCTGATTCCTTGTGTGTAGATGTGCACACATCTTAGTACCCACTCTCTGGACTTGAACCATGTCTGTGTGTGCAAAACTAACAACTCAGCTATTTCTCATCACACTGAGCTACTGGGGAACTGTTGATTCTATTTTCAGTAGTTTCTGCCTAATAGTCTCTTGGTTAGGCAGTCTGAACTTGTAATCCTATGATGCATGCATGACAGATAGTTATTGCACTGTGCATTAATCCTTGGATTAATACAATCTAGAAATCAAAGGTTAACACAAGTCAATGCTGGCTGGAACACAATTTGAAACTTTTCACATTACTATTCAGGGTGCAAAGCTTAGTGCAGTATATATTTCACATTTCAGTTGTATCTTGTTTTACAACTCCATCATCTACATTTTTTTCTTACAGCTTGATCACAGAAGAAGCTCAGTTAATGTATGCTGTCACAGCCACATTTGCTGTGTAGAATCTGTATGCATTCTAAATGTCTACAATAACATGCCAGAATAAACACAACAGTTTTTTAAGAGTAGTTTTATTGCACATCAGTATTAGTCTGTCAAACATTTTTATTTGTTCAGTTCACACAGTAGCAGTATACCTACTAGCAGTAAGCAATGTACTCCTTCTTAGCTATTTGAACAATATACTGCAAAATAGAGTTGTACTCACCAGCCTGTCAGCACAGCCTCAGCAGTCTGTCTCCATGGGCTTCAATGTTCATAGCCCTGTCTGCTGCAGCTGTAGGGGAGAGAAAGAAACATTATGCATACCTGTCTATCACATTCTCAGGCTAGTATTTGCTACAAACTACTTGATACTTACTCACTACTGGAGTATTCCATGCCCATGCATTTTGGATCCACTGGGCCAAGAGCATCCCCTTTGTCCACTTTAGATCAGCATAGTGGTGCCGTACCTGGTCACCAATCTGGGTGATGCCAGTGTCACTGGTGAGATCATGTGTGAGACGGTCCCAGACCTCAATTTTGTATTGTGAGCCCTGGTACTGGCCCTGCACAGTCTCTCATCATGGTTTTTGAAAAGGAGTCAAACCATGACCTTGGACTCCTGAATGCTCCAGCGCTGTGCCCAAAAGCGCACTTCTTCTCCAATGCCAGACATGTTCCTGCAGAGATCAAACTAAACAAGTTATGGCTGTATTCCCAGCTGTACAACTTAAATAAGGCTATATCCCCACCCTTTGCTGTCATTGGGCCATTTCGAAACTGCTGAGCAACGTGCAAACCTGCTAAGCTGGGTTGAACAGTGCTTAAAGGGGTAATTGGTGAGCACTGATTAACAGTGCGCAAATCCACTTAGCTGAGCTACCTGCTGCTTAGCAAGCAAATGTTAGTGATGCTTAAACCTGGTAAGCATAGCTAGGCATTGCTGACCATTGCTCACTTTTCATTTAAAAAATATCAGGGTAATGGCTTCATTTAGTAGGTTTATATGATTTACTTTACATGACACCCCTCTATGTGCTTTCATTACATTAGCAAGGTGTGTGACTATACTATATGGGACACTTGTGTATATGTGGGTGATTTTGCATGTTACATGCACTCACACTTCCATTTTACACCCTCTACACTACCCTGGCTGACAAAAAGCAGTTACTACATACTTTAAGTTTAAAAAAATAATTTTAACACTGCTTTCCCATATAAAAATAAGTTGCCTGTCTTAGTACTTGAACTGTAAACACCTGCATATAAATTGAGGACACTAACCAATACAATATCTTGTGTTAGAAATTTCACATGTATATTTCTATTTATCTTCTATGGAAAGTTTAAGCAATGCTAAGCAGAGGGCCATATTGTGCACACCCGCTTAGCTACACTTAAACATTCCTTAGCATGTAAAAAAAGATTTATTATATTATTATTATATTATTATGTTATATAGTGAGTATTATGGTTTTCTGACAAGTCATTGAGGACTGCAGTCAGGAAATAATGGCATAATTTGACTTTCAGGCTGCTATCCTTCAGAAATTCATGCTAATGCATATCCTGTTTTCTGTCAACTTTCTACATTTATGAGGGCAATATTTAAGTAGTGTCCTTATTTTGTAGTGCTTTGTCTCCCCCATTATTTGTGCCTTTGTCCAGATAGAATGCTGTCAGGGGATACTGGCATACATTTGACTTTCAGACTTCAATCCTTGGACGTTCATGTTAATGCATGTCCGGTTTTCTATCAACTTTCTAAGTTTGTTTGGGCAATATTTCAGTACTGTCCCTTTTTAGTGCTTTGTCTCCCCATTATTTGTGCCTTTGTCCACATGGACTGATGTCAGGGAATAATGGCATACATTTGACTTTCAGACTTCTATCCTTCAGACATTTATACTAATGCATGACTTGCTTTCCATCAACTTTCTAAGTCTGTGAAGGCAATATTTAAGAAGTGTCCCTTTTAGGGCTTTGTCCACCCATTATTTGTACTTTTGTCCACATTTCCTGCTTTAGCAGATTGTGAGGTGCCGTACAACACTTTTACAATGCAGGGGGTGTGTCACATAACCTGTCACACACCCCCTGCATTGGTTTCCTGCTCTCTTATGTATTTCAGTATCTGCAGACACTGGAATGATCATTTATTTCATTTCAGTGTCCATGGACACTGAAATACTGGCATATTATTAGAGAAAATCTCTAATATTATGCCAGATCGGGTTCAGAATGTGCTGTACAGTACTTTCTGAGTGCAGGGGGCATGTTCGTAGTCCATGCACTACTGCAACACTCCCCCTGTACTCGTTCATGGTTCATGTCCATTTAGCCTAAATAGCAGCATGCTTTCATGAATATGCAAGGCCTGCTGCTGTGGCTACATGGACACAAATCACTCCGTGCAAGAATAGTACTATTCTTGCATGGAGTTTATTGACTCCAGGAGAGAGAGTACACTCCAGAAACATATTCATAAACATTTGTATGACACGAAAAAGGGCAATGACAATTGCTTTGTTATTTTTGCAACTGTTGTATATTTTAAACTGCGTTGGACACTTGATTTTCTAAGCAAAATTATTATATAGGTATTAAACTGTATGAATATGGACTATTAATTTTCTTTTTTATTGTTTTATTAGGTAGAATCTGCAACATGTTCTAACAGTAGGTGGTTAGAGACTCCATAATTACAATTTTTGTTTAGTACATATTTTTTTGTAAGCTCTTAACTATTTGTTTTAGATTTTTTACTGATGTTCATGTTTAGTATCTTGTTCCAATAAGCAACCATTAATTCTGGTATTGGAAATTTTAATAGAAATCTTTACAATTTTGAATTGATTACTAATTTAATATTATTACTCAGTTGTCATATAAATTACTAAGTAATGGTAATAATTGATCAACAGATTTATAATGAATCCATTAAGATTCTTGTTAAAACATCCACTTTCCTGTAAGAATGACACAATTCCTCCAGAGTAGATTTTAGACAGGTCTGTAGTTAATGGTTGAATGGAACATTCCCTGAATGGCTGTTCACTGTACATAGAACATTGAAAGTTTCCTTCCTCTAATGGCATTATGATCAGAAATAATTCCCTTGTAAAATAATTGTTGGTCAACATGAAGGGAACAGAACATAATAGGTACTTATCAGTAACCTAGGGATAAGGAAACCTGCCCTTTCCCCACTGCAGTGTAATCTTGGAGTTGGTATATATAATTAGCAGGAGGTGTGTGGGGTACAGCCCCCCACATAAGGAGGGTCTGTTGTTGTCTAATTGAACTTCTCAGAAACTCTGATGACAGCAACTATACTACTGATATAAGTTACCATGGCATAACATCTAGAAGGCCAGCTTTGACAAACTTGGGGGGGAATGTTATGACCAACTCAGTTTAGTGGATATAAAACTCTCTGCTGGTGTAATTTTTTTTAAACCTTGCAAAAACTTTTCATACTTTGCTGAATTCCTCCTATACACAAAGCATTACTGAAGTTCAGTTTCAATCCATTTATGATTAATTGGATTGATTACTGGCTCTGAGGATGCTATCACTGCATTAAATACAAGGGGTTAATTCTAGTTACTTATCTATCTCCAAGGTGTTGCTCAAGGTTCAGTTTTAGTCCCCTTTTTTATTTAGTTTGTAAATCCCCAAGTAATGATTCTCTGGGTCAATAAATATACATATGACTAAGGTAGGACAAATGTCTAGGACTAATTTGAATGCCATTATCAACTATCTATATGGAATATCTGTTTAGGATAAAAAAGGTCTGTACTGAAATTTAGTCAGAACAAATGCAATGGCACATATTTTGATAGAGACCCTTTAAGATGTCCAATACATGATTCCCTACTTAAAGAAACAACTGATTACAAAGACCGCAGTATCACATCTTCAACCACACTATCTAATAAGCATGTAAATCTAATAAAAAGCAAAGCCTTAAGAAATATGGAATATATCTTAAAATATAGATAGATATTTAAAACCTGTATTAGAATATAACAACCCTTTCTGCATTTATACAGAATTCCAATTTCAGATAATTGGATCAGTACAAAAGAAATTCACTAATCACATTCCTACAGTCAGAAATTTAAAATATCATGACAGATGCTTAAAACTAAATTTATTTTTCCTCAGTTATAGATATGTTGAGGAAAAACAGTATTGGCTTAAAAGGCATTTAATGAGGGTTTGTCTCACCTATCTTACAATAGATTAGTTCAAGATTGGAGGTGTTTAAGAAATGCAATAGTACCAAACCTCTTATCCCTTATTATTATTTACTAGTGGTTCATGATTTTCATTTTTTTCCAGATGTATATCTGTTTGGTATAAACTGCATCTGATTGTGAGCTCTTTAAATCTCATTAAATAACGTATTATAAGCACTTAATATACCTTTACTCATCTAACCTTAATACTGTTCATTTTATATGCCTTCACATGCAACTAAAATGCATTTCTCAAAGATTATTTTGAAACTGACATAGTTTCCATATGCATGCATATATTTTATAACTGCAGGTCTAACTCATGGTAAGACAATAAAAGCTGTCTTAAACTCCCATTTTAACAGGAGCTCATCAACTACCACATGGCAATATTTGTTTCGTAGTTTGCAGATGTGTAACTGAGTGTCCTAATCAGTTTTCCCTATCATTATCCATACTTCTGTCTCTGAGCTTTGTTACCACATTCACATTTCTCTTTATCAAGAAAGAGAAAACTTTAATATTGTTGTATATGCATCAACTCATATTATTCTTCAGATCTTTGATCTTTTTCTCTTGTTTCCACATATAGATGTATTGTTCTATTATTAACTATTTATATGAAATATCTGTTTGGGATAAAAAGTTTGTAGTCCAATTAAGTCAAAGCAAATATGAGGATACTTTTTCCATCATGGATATAAAATAAGTCAGGAAACATATGGCTAATAAAATACAACACAGATCTATTACAAAGCCTAATATAAATAAAGTAATAAGAAACAGCTTTGAGGCTCCAAGCCAAACAAATATAGTTTAAGTTTCAGTCTGATGAAGCTCACCTGTTTATTTTCTTATGTGTCCTGCATGCTCAAATATACCCTTATTAGAAGCATTAGGTATATAAAATATAATTTCCTAAAAAGTGAACATACCCCACCTTTGCTAACCAATATATAGTCTGAAAATGTATTGGTTTGAAGTGCTATTGTTTTTATGGCTATCATTGCTACAGTAATGTTCTAAAAGGCTTTTGCAGTTGCGTTGCTTCTTTTCCCTAGCAGATTTGACAGTTTATTTCATTGGTGGCTTTAACTACCCTGATTTTCCATTGCCTTTCCAACAATGACTCTGTGATTGTAATACCATTTGTGTTCTTATCCTTCTGAAAGTAAATCCAATGATCTTATAGTTAGTATGATGTATCCAAAACATTTTCCAGAAGCTGTCTTTGCTAATATGTACATGGAGACAGGTCATAATGACAACAGTCTTCAAACAATCATTGAAATACCACCACTACTTCTGTTTCAATGTATCATTAAAGTACATTATTTCAAGGTGTTATTGGAGTGCTACCGCCAGCAGGCTATGTTCCATTTTATTCTTGATAAACATGTTTGATCAGGGACAGCCAGCTTCACATAGACTGTATTAATAAGTAATTTATGTGGTTATTGTTTGTTGCTTCTCTTCATGAGATAGGAATAGATAATTCTGGACTTCTCTCATCACCATGATGAGGAACATAGCTGAACACCCAACAGTTTGCCATGTCATAATTTTGGGCAAAGGAGTTCAATACTGTTAGGTAGGTATTGTGTTACTAGTCTGTCAATTCAAATGGAATCCAGTAGGTTGCAGTTTCCTACAAAATACAGTCACTATGAGGACTGACATAATTTTTCAGAACTGAACTTTCATTTGAAAGTGTATATAGGAAGTCAATCTCAGTCATGGTTTGTTGCTTCTGTTTGTATTGATTCTGGGATATTCAGTGGGAGAGGCTCAATACTGTGCTATTTTCATCTTCTATTAGGAATGATCCTTCTTCTTTTCATCTGCAAGCTTGATCTCTATTGCAGGGAATTATACTCACTATCTCCATAACTATATTGCCATCCTCCAGAATGGAAGCTAGATCATCTGATCAAATTCATCTGAAGACTATGACATTGTTGATTCTCCAGTCACTGTGTTGTTCTTTGGGTTTGAATCTCCATCCTCTGTGATATCTGTTTTCTTACACTGAGTGATATGCTAGGAATGGATGCCTTGAACTTCCACTTATGTTGGAGTCAAGATGACTGAACAGGGGTCCCTCTACTTAGGCTCCAGCGATGCTCTTCTGTGACATGCCTTTACCAAAATGTGATCAGATGGCTGAAAGGGATGAAGGTTAGACTCTGGACTTTGGAGAAAACAGATAAAACCTGCAAATGAAGCTTCATCATGAATATTTAATGCTCTGTAGCTCCTTCTTATAAATTCCATTTCCTGTATTTTTCTTGGCAGAAGCAAAGTTCTCATAGGGCAGCGGATAAGCTTTCACGTGTACTTAGTTGTGATTTTCTGTGACATTAACCTCTCGTGTTCACTTGATCAAATGGTAAAGCACCGAGCCATCTTTTTATAGAACTGTATTGCAATGTTTTACTAATCCTGAAGACTGGGATTTGCAAGGGCAATGAATCTATTGAAATGAAAACAGTCTTTCCATGATTAGTCCTACAAAATATGCACCTCGATCACTATCTTGAAGGACCAGATTCCCAAACCAATGTATACATTCCTTTAAGAGTTTCTTACAAATGTAACATTATATGCTTTTGAACAGGTAAACCCTCAGTGAAAAGGTTAAACATTTAAGCTATAACTAATGTAACTAAATCCTTGGAGTTTGTCTAGCTGAAGTCCAATTGTAGTTTCTAAAAATATCCTATTGAAATAGACAAATATGCATTTTCTGTTCTTGGTTTCTTATCAACATTTTAAATTTGACAATTAAGCAATTATTGTACCTTTTGTGAATGACTGAGGAAAAGCCTGGAGTATACCATTCGCTACTAAATACATTTACCATCCCATCCTTTCCTATACATGATACTCCATGAAGAGGAAGCTAAGTATGGTTAGTTCATTTGTCATTGCCAGGATACCATGTACATGATGCCAAATGTTATCCAAATGCAGAACACTTTGCCTTGGCCCCAAGAAACTTTTCCCCTTACTTTATCTGTCTTGAAACTGAAACATATGAAGTTATTTTAGTTCATATAAATGTGAGCCATTTACAACAAATAACCACAAGAACATATGTGTGTCTTACACTTTATAGTTGATAAGCAAGCTGGTAAATGAATAGTATTTAACAAATTTGCAGTATAATTTCCATCTTTAATAGGTACCCATTTGTGTCCACATATCCCCTGTATGCCCAAAGCTGTCCAAAATTATAATCCACTCCTTGAGTATATCTGCTGTCTGTAAATATATTTGATAAAAATGTTTTTTTCTAATGTAATTAAGCAATAACCGATGTTGTGGTGTGGTATATTGAAGATTTACCTATGGTTGGTGTGGTTTAATAACGAGGGCGAAAGTCGCGTGATTAAATAAAGTCAACCGTGGGTAAATTACATTATACCACAACCACGGAGTCGGTTATTGCTATTATACATGACATTATTTAAGAAAAAAAATACTTATTTTTCTTAAATAATGTCTTTGTATAATGGCGCATTACTGTTCTTCCGCTGGTTGTGGTACACTGCTTCCCTGTTTTGATGTACTGAGCATACATATGTGACTTGCGTCCCATGTATATCCAGTACATCAATGCTTAGAAAAGGAAGCAATGAAGAAAAGAAAGTCTCTGTTGCTCCATTTTTTCTTCTTTTTTTTTTTATTTGTTAAAAAAAAATGTTTTGAGCACTATACCAACAGAAAAAAAGTCCGGGCGACTGGACCTTTTTCCATTGGTATATTGTGGGATTTACAATGGGCACACTGGCCAATCAGTATGCACGTTTTAGAATATTAATGGGGGATCATTGTATAATAGGCATTGTTTCATGCTATCAGCTCTGCCACCTATGCAGATTTTACTTTGAGTTTATCTTTTTCTGAAACATATTGTTAACACTTACAGCACACCCTGCAGTCAGGTCTGATTCTCATTTCTGAATCAAGAACAATCAATTAAATGATTAAAGTCAACATTTTCCAGTGGAATATGTTTTATATACATTCTAGGTCTATTGCAATGTTCTACAAACAATTCAAAATAATGTTTTTCTCCTTAATTTTCACAGGGTGATGATGCTGGATTTAGACACATCATCTCTCCAATAGAACAAAGCCTGCAGTTAAAGAAATGATTCATTCTTATTAAGTCTGCTAAATGAAAATGTATTATTTTCTGCAGCAGCATCAGAGTAACTAGTGTTAGTGTTAATGGAGTGCCTAATCTCATGTTGGGAGAACAGTTTAACAAGTAATGCTGCAGCAGCTACTGCTAAGGACAGTGTGGAAATCCAGCAGTTGTAGTGTCTAAGGATTTGCTGTAATAAGCTACAGGATGATGCCTGTCACCATTAATTTGAATTAATACTTCTTGGGTAATCATGACAGTGCAATATAAAGTATTATTTCATAATCAGGCAATCCCAAAGTAGGATACTGAAGATAACGTTTTTGGTTTTGTAAAAGCAGTTCATTGTTTCTGCAGTTTGAGGTCATGGCTCTGTGATATTAGACTGAGATAGTTCTTGCAATGGTTTTACTAAATTTGCACATCCTAGGATTCACTGCCAGCAATATACAGCCATGCCAAGGACATTTCTCATTTGGGAAATAGTAGATGGCCTAGGCACTTTTAAAATAATTTCAATTTGAGAGGCAGATAGAGCTCTCTTGCAGAAATATGTCCCAAGAAACATACTTGAGGCAGACACACCTGTTTGTATAGTTTGCTTTTTAAATTCAGTGACTGTAAATATTGTGCTTTTAATGATATAATTGATTAGTTTATAACTGGGTGGAACTTCCTGTTTGGACTGTATAAGAAGGAAGTAACTATGTGGGGTAAATTGTCTGATGAAGTCTAGATCTTTCTGGATGAAAGCGCTCATCCTTGGATTTTTTGTCTGAAGTTAATAAAGTGGATTCTGCATTCTACAACTGTGTGGTGATTTGCAGCCTGCAATACTTTGATTGGGTTCAATTCCGCTACTTCTTCTGACTTTTGTGTTTATCTGCAGACACACCTGTACTTGTTGTTTAGACACATAATTTGTCTGGGATAAAGAAGTTAGAAAATGATTTCTGTTCTTTTTGTATGTTTCTAAAGATTATGAAACTAATACAAGATAATCCTATATACTGCATTAGGGACAGATTCCTCTAAAAGAAATGTCTTTAAGATGTTCCTCTAAAATCTGTGAGAATACAGAGGGTAATTTCAGTATATCCTTGACATGATCTGATTCATGTATACTGTTGTTCTAAGTAAAGCCCAGCTTATATCTACTATTAGGAGTAAACAGGAATAGCAACAAAAAAAACAACACAGGTAAATAACAGAATAACAAAGTTTATAGGGGATATAAGGGACATAAAAGCAGGCTTTGGGACTTAATAGCTCATAAGTCTTGTGCAAACCTATTAATATCTATCCTTGATTTATTCACTGGTAACACGGGAGTACTAAAAACAATGATTTTTGGAATTATAATGCCTTTCACTAACAAGGAACTAAAAGCTAGATGAATTCCTTCCTCCGTTTCTTGAGTTGTGGGGGAGTGTGGTATTCTAGGCAAAGGTTTATTGAGATCTATACTTATTTTAACTGGAGGTGCTACAAATATTTGAACATCACTAGTGTGATGCCCACATAAAAGAGGGAACAGCATAAACTATTGCTTGCTGAGAAAAGTTATCCCTGCAGCCTAATGTTTCTCAGACAGTGAGGCTCTCAAGTAGAAATACATTTTCTATGGGCACTTCTAAAAATGCCCTTATGAGAGCAATAAATAATACCTCCTAACTTATATAACATATCTATGACTAGTTAATTTATTAGAACTGTTGAGATTTTAGTGGTTCAGACACCGAAAGAGAGGCTATGTGGTTTTATATTCCTGCTGCTTCAATGCCATCCCTGAGTTAGAAATACCTTGAAATTACTCATACTTACAACGGATTTAGGATATGCTGTATCTATTATGCATTTTGTATGTTCATTATCTACCGTGTGCATAACATGAGGTCCTGTCTGATCCACTGGCAGTAATGGACCAATACTGACCTGTTCAGTTTCCATGCTAAGTGCACCATATCAGGAAGATGCAGTAATGGCCATACAGACTGATTTGCATTTTTTCAGAAACAGTATTTATTTGGAAAACCATATTTTTAGGCAGACAGCATGGGCACTGAGCTGAACCCACTAGTGATCTGACTGCTTACAATAAAGGCATATTGAAGAATTAACATTTCACTCTCCCTATCCTGCATTTCCCCTGCCACCAGAGAACATATTTGTTCCTGTGCTTTTTTCTCTTTCCTTTCATCTGTCTCTACTGTTATTAGGAGAAGAATGTTTTATCCACAATTCAAACATTATTTAATTCCTTTCCTTCACAGCCTATTCATACCTGTAGGAAATGTTCCATTAATTTGAGTAGAAAATATCTAACAAAACTTGGTTCCAAGGCTTGTGAGGGTCTTATGACAGTAATTAGAATGCCATAATGTTTTTCAAAAGCTTCACATAATCTTTCTATATATTTAATAGGAATTTCTCCATTATTCTGTTTACAATCATAGTTTAGATATGTTAATTTCTCTAGGGGATGCTTCTCTGATGACATAATTTACTTTCTTTTGCTGTTTATCTGGCAATTCTGCTTTTGTAGACACATCATCTGGTGATTTTTGCATTTTCTATTAATTTTTACATATGGAATTACAAATCTGAACAATTGATTAAAACTTCCCTAAAAGGATAGCGCATGCAAGACTTTTCTGGTTTTATTTTTATCATTCATACAAACCTAATTTTCAGTGAAAAGAAAAAATATAATCATTCTTTTTTGCAGTCAGCCTCCAAAACCAGCCAGAGCTGCAAGAAATGTCAAGCTCAAAAGAACAAAATATGTTACTGAAGTAGTTTTTTCCATTGCTAATCCTTTGAACAACATAAACCAAAGCAACATAAAAGACATTCACAAAAAGAAACACAGTGGAAACAAGGCCGCAGTATACTAATTGCCATTAAAACAGTAGCTATGTTGAAAGCCTATTGCTCCAAAAATATTGTTTAGTGCTGTTGCTATGGGAAACCTAAAGATAAACTTAACTGGGTGACTAACAACTGTTTTAATAAAGTAGCTAGATTTACAGTTAACCAGCCTTCTTACTTCTACCACTGTTTTGTCACAAACAACCTCAACAGGATGGCTGAGAAAACAAACTTAAGTCTCCTTTACCAACAAATTTCTTTTCTGTACACGGTGCCCTGATTTTAGACATATCTTAGCCTGACATATTTCTGGCAGAGAGATGAGATCATCAGAACAATTCTCTCTGAAAATTAACAAAACAAAATAACAAACTTGGAGAAATGGCTGCTACTATCTACCTATGAAATACCTGGGACCAGCTACCTCTTCAGTTACATCAAACCCATAATATACTTACCACAGAATCTGAATGTGGCTAAGGGTGTATCGCTTGCACTGTCTTATCTCTTCACTCCCTTCCACTCCACCTACCTATAGGTGACTCATGTTTATTATCTGTGAGACTTCTCTGACCATTTGTGTTTTAAAATACACAGATTAATACATGGACACACTGCTGTTTTACACGTTTATTAATGACTGTAAAAAAGTTGCAAATAATTTGTAACTAATAGCTCTGAAAGTAGTTTACTGTTTTTCACTTGCTGACATTAATCCTGTTCTGTTGAGTCACATCTGACTCCTTTAACCATAGAAAGCTGTCACCGTCTCTAGCAACATCTGCAAGTTTATCACCCTAGCTTCCAAAAGAGAGAACACAACTGAACTATGTTTCATAGAGCAAAGTGGATAGTGGCATAACAAAGATACAAGCTGTTTTTGTGTTCCTTAACCCACAAACTTCTTCAGCAAGACTCCTTTACTTTCCAAGATGTATGCCTCACACTCAGGGAGGCATTTCAACTGCTTAGATGTCTTTCTAGTTTGGTTCTTGCATTACTTATTATAAGGAACATACTCCATTATGCAGGTCACAGCTTCCCTGAACTAGTTCTTTCTAACTTTGGGAATCACGACCTACCGACTTAAAGAAACCGACAGCAATACACCTGTAAAATATTCCAGTTACAACTCAAAACATTCCGTTTAAATAAGCAAACCATAACTAAACTGTGGGGGCTGCCCAATCCCTAATGTTGTTCTGTTTATCCTTTCTCCTTGCTGTATTTCCATCATGGCCTTGTAAGAGCACTACTCTTTACTTATTACGCTCTTATTTATATTCATTCCCCTTCCCATCTTTATTATTGTACATGTAATTATATAATATATGTGTAAATAGAATAATTTCTTGTATACAGAAACTTTCCATGCTATGTATCCATAATCATTATAATATACTCCTTTTGATTATTTTGCATTATTTGTTTTAGGTTCCTCCTTACTCGACCTACTTCTATTTTGTATATCAAATGTGACCATAATTTTCTTAAATATTTTGTTCCATGTAGTTATTTGTCTCATTCATTGCACTTATTTATAGTTGTTTTATAATCTGTAAACCCCAGGCTAAGTATGAAGACTTTGATAAATGTATTTATTTTTATTTGCAGTTTGATAAGTGGATAAATGAGTCATAGTCTACTGACCCTTTTCAGTCATGACCTGGGTACATTAAGATATAAATTTAGAAATTAAAGCATAACAATGTAAAGTCATAATAAATAAAAATGTGCATTAAGATAATGTTAGAGGCTAGAGCTTAACATTAAAATCATAATACTTACAAGATGGCAAAGTATGAACATATATGACAAGCTAATGAAAGTATCTTCAACTTGTACATATTTATTAATGTAGATAGATTTATGTATGTAGAGCAGGATCCAATGTGAAAAGTATATAGTTAAGTGCACAGAGCATTAATGTTTGAATGTAGGCACCATTAATGTTTTAGCTGGCATCATGAAAGCCATTATACTTAGATTCATTGTGTAAATTAAAATAAAGTTTGCTAGGTGTGTAGGGAGCAGAAGTAGATTGCCAGGCCTGTTTTTCTGTTTCACATATACATACCCATAGACACTTTTGAGTCATCAGTTCATCTACTGTACATCTTTGGGATGGGGGGGGGGTGCAGAGTACCCTGAGAAAATCCATGTGAACAAATGAAGGATGTGCAGACCCCACGTAACAGGCATCCCAGTAGATAACTGAATGAGGCACCCTCTTGCTATGAGTGGCAATGCTATTCAATGTACCACTGTACCATCCATATTACCTCTGTTATAAATATCTAAGCATACTTTCTTTATACTTCCACCATGTATATGCAAAGATTCATATTCCATATGCAGCCTTTATTGTATGCCTTTTGTTTTTCTATTCCCTATGAGCATGAAAAATACTTGTATTCTCCTGTTTTATTTTTCTAAGTGTAATTGTATTATTTTTAATGTTTTGGAGTGTGCCTCATACGTCCCCTCCAAAACAGGCTTGGTCCCAGTAAGGGCAACCAGGTAAACAAAATATGTAAGCAAATAAAGTAAAATAAATTAAGATTGCAAGAAGTGGTGAGGGAAGAACAGTGATAATTTGGTGGAAGCAAATAAATTATTAAGTCAAGAGGGAAGCATTCATCATTTTAGCTATACATAAGTACGGTTTTATGTTAAATTTGATGAATAGTGAGAGTATAGATATTGAAGGTGCTAGAAAATGTTCTTGAAATCTTCAGGAAGAAATACAAGGAGCTTAATGGGGTAGATTGGGAAAGGCTCAAGGTAATAAAAGAACATGGGCTTAGTATCAATAAAAAATATTTATAAGCAGGGCACTAGATCTTTTAAAGAAGGGCATGCTTTGGGACACACCTGGAATAGATATGTTGGGTTTTGTAGAAATGTTAAGTTTGGTAGTTGGAATGACTTGGAAATTCACTTAAAGAATTCTTTAGTGGGAGAATTCAAGTACAGGAGAACATTTATTAAGAAATCATAATATTTTAAAAGTTGATGTAGAAAAGAGTAGGATAACTGAAAACCAATATCTCCATTGAATATAGTTTATAAAATTATAGCCAAAATATTACAGATAAGTATAACAGCTTGCATAGGACCCTGTTTAGAGGAAGTAGGTGATGTGACCTCCAGGAGAATATGTTAGGGAGATGTTATGGTGGATTCAGTTAGAAACAAATATTTTTCAGATTAGAGACATAAAAAAAATCTGTTTATTTCAGTAGATTTTGCTAAATCATTTGGGTTAAAACATAACAGTTTTGTAACATGTTTGTTCTTTATAACATAAGAGAAAGATTTAAGATTTTGATGTAGAATGTACATAGCATTTTTAAAATGGAGACAGCAGTGAACAGATATATATATATGTAACTACATTAATAGTTGGAAAGGAATTAAACAGGGCAGTGGTTTGAAGCTTGTTTTGTTTGGGTTAGAAAAAAATGTTGGTGAGGTTCATAAAAACGATGCATTGAAAGGGAAGTTAGACATTTTTTGGGATGTTATATTCCAGTTATTATACCTGCATGCAGATTATATAATAGTTATGGTAAAGAAAAAATGTATCAGTTAAGGTATGTTTTAGAACTTGAGGAAAAGAATCTGGGTATAGCAGAATGAGTATTAAAACAGAAAAATATAAAGGTTTCAAGTGGAAAGCATGGTGAAGGAATTCAGGAGTCAGAAAACGAAACCAAAACCATGGGAATTAATTTTAGTAAGAAGGTGATACTAAAGTGTGAAAACATTATCAACAAAATGTAAAGCAAAAAAGCAATTACAAAGACAAGGTCTATGATTAAGGTGAAATTGTTATTCAAGGCCTTGCATTTGGCAGGAATGTGTTTAATATGAGATGAAATAGGGATTATATTGAGGAAGGCATGTTTTGAGGTGTTATCTTGAAATAGTTTACAACTAATAAAATGCATTTTGTTTAAAAGGAAAAGTGCTGAAGATGCCACACCCTGGTTTTCTTTTGTTCTGTTTTATTCTGTTTTTCATCTAGTTATACAGGTTTTGGATGAAACTATGAATCAAACTTTTTTCTTTGGCAGCACACAAACCCTTTTTTTCCAAAACCATACCTGATATTTCTGTCTCGGCCCAAACTATGAATATTTCTTATTTAAATGAAGCTTTCATAAAGGCTGGTTGTTTTGCCAACATATCAAAAATGGATGTTAAAATATCATTACAAAATGCCGAGAATCTATCTCTTAAGTGAAGGGATCAGTTTGCTGAGTAAAACATATAGTGCCTTGAGTGAATAAGTCAAATCTTTTGTATATAGTAAATTGCATTGACTGAGAAGTTTATGACATGAAGCAAAATAGTACTTGGGCTTAATAATTGAACTTTTTAAAATTAATGTAGCTATCTCAGAGACTCGAGCATGTAAAGGTACATTACTATTTTTATCATGACAAATAACACAGTACTATGAGAAGAGAAGCTATTAAATCATATTGATTTTAATATATTTCTAAAATAATATTTATATGTATAATAGATTTTCTCTTAATCAAGGTCCCTCATACTTTAAAAATGTTTGATTCAGTTAATCAGATTGTTATTGAACTTAGAAAAATAATGCTGTAGGAAAAATGACACCTTTAGTAGCTGGAATGTCCAGTATAGTGTTGGTGGATTCATATGCTTTTCCAAAATAAAAAATAAAAAAATAATGATAATGTATGAGAATGAAGAATCCTCTCATAGTTAGCATTTTTGTTGATTGATTTCTCATATTAGAACTCAATCAATTAGATCAAATACATTTCATAAAATGATGCAAAATATTGCAAGGGTAAAAAGAAAGAAAAATGCACATTTCTTGCAGTAAACAGGTTTTTCACCACTTTAGTTTTATACTCTTATGAAAGATATACAAAGTCAGCTTGTGAAAACAAAAAAAGAGAGCGGATTTGTAGAACTAAACTCCTTTATTGGTAAGCACTTTTGTTGGCAAAAGGTAAGCCAACTTTAGAAAAATTTATGTAAAACAAATCTCTGGTTCCGCAAAAAAACTTGTGGTTTTTTATTGTTGATTGTTTTTTACTTAATTAATTGATTGCTTGATTAGACTAACACTGTGGATAAAAGGCAATCCTTTTCACCTGGGATTGTATCTTGTATGTTTTTCGATGGTCTGAAGAAGTTGGCTTACTTTTTGCCAACGAAAGCGCTTACCAATAAAGGAGTTTAGTTTTACAAATCCGCTCTCTTTTTTTGTTTTCACTAGTTTTGTGTTTTTTTGTCAGTACAAAAGTCAGCTTGTGGATATAACTTAAATTTCTTGTAATAGCACAAGTGGTAGCAATTTTAGCAAAGAATTATCTTTGTGCTAGTTATCCAGGATTTGGATGAAATTGTGATTCAAACTTCTATTTTGGCAGCACACAAACCCTCTTTTTTCAAAACCATGTCTGATATTTCTGTCTTGGTCCACTCTATGAGTGTTTCTTAATGGTAGCTTTCATAAAGGCTGATGATTTTCTGTGAATTTATCAAAATGGAGCAATCTAATGGACATGTAAGCAATTTTTATTCATACGTCAGCCTTATGGGAAGTCACAAAGATGAAATTGTCATGACAAATGACAAATTCTAGATAAAAGTTCACCTGTTGGCATGTTATTCAGAGAAAATGTATTGATGTACCTTAATAAAAGGTGCATCATTAAATGTTCTGTTAACAATGAAGGTTAATAATAATTGGATTATGTAATAGTGTTAGTCCAAAAAATTTATAAACTAAAGTGCATGTCTAGATGAAATATAATATATAGTGGTTAGTGTGTATTAATTTTAATCAGTTAAAAGACATCCATGTTTTTTTTCCATCCAAATATATTCTCTAAACATAATTATAGATCTATGGTAGATATCACCAGTCTGTTATGAGTTTTAATCATAAAAATAGTGATATGTGTTGCTTTCCTGTAGTGCTAATTTTATTGTTATGACAGAGTGCTTTACACTATTTAATATATCATGCTGCCATAATAAAGTCATTTAGTTGCTCACAGTAAAACAAATATAATGCTAAAATGTAATGCATAAATGGGGCTAAGTCTCAGTGAAATTAGTAAATTACCTAAAGAGCCTATTAATGATGTACTTGAAAGTAATGTTTAGAGTATAAAACAGAAAAGACATTACCTGGAAAATTTGGGAATTTGTAGTTCTACAGACTTGTAAAAAAGTCATGTCAAGTGATGCAATATACATGAGTGTGGAGATTAAACTTTATTGTATAATAATGAGATGTTATAAATTCAAACAAAAAAGGGAAGATTAGACTTGCTAAGTTACTGTTGTTTAATTTGTAATGCAGGGTTGTTTGGACTTATGTCAGAAACACATTTAAAAAAGACCCAAACACAGGCCAAGTAAAGAAGAAAACTGCAAAACCTGTTTTCAACTGATTTATATTGCTCAGTAAGAGTTTAGATACTTATATTTTTTATGCCTTAACTTAAAATATGAAAATATGAAAAAAATATCTTGTAGCCATATTTCTTTTCTTTAGTTATAATTTTCATGTAGTTTTGCTAGTGGTCATATGAGAAATTATTTACACACTATTTTCTAAAATAAAAGAAAAACATCAAAAATAGGTTAATAGCTATATATTTAATACCTTGCTGCTGACAATTTGTTAGAACTTTACTATGACTGTCTCATGCATATTATAAGTATTTGTTTTCACGGTTTAATTTCTTCAAGTGTTTTGGGATTTTAATACCATGACAGTAGTGGATTTCATTCATAAGTCAGACTATGATTAGAGTTTATGAAATTAGTATTGTTTCAGTCTTTGATGTTATTAAAGAGTGAGGGCTTTTGAGCCTCACAATGAGCCCAGAGTTGCCTCCCTTCTGTAATTTATAAGGGGCTGCATGTTCTTACCCATACAACTATCCAACTGTTTTCCTTTACTGTTAATGGAAGCATATTCCACAGCCTTGCTGTGCTTTGAGTAGTAAATCCATCCCTTCTTTTTGTCCTGTTAACTTTTTTTCTAAATATAGTTCTCCTTTTTACCATTCCAAAAGGCTGTTCTTTTAATGTTAGGTACATGTCTGTCCTCAAAATAGCCCTAAAAAGCTAAACACAGCTTAACTGTCACTTTCCTATAATGAATAGCATAAAATTTAAGTTCTTAATATACTTAATCATTTTAGTATAGTGATCTCATTTGTATTGACTTGATGGTTGCAATGTCTGTAAGACAGTGTATTAATAAATTATGCTCAATAACTGGACTTATTATTGCTGTTAATAGTACTTTAAGGACTTTCAGTTCTCTTCAGTCAACTGCACTAAATATTAATCCCATTATAGGCTTGACTTTAATATTCTGTGTGTGACATTTAAAGGATAATTCAGTACTTATGAGTATCCCCAGATACTTAATCTGGTTAATCACCTCCAAGTTTTTTTTCCTCTCATTATTACCTTTGCTCTTTAAAGACTCCAAATTAAATTACTTTACCTTTTTTATAATCAAACTTGAGACCTATTTTAGATGCCTATAACTGAATCTTATTTAAATACATGTTTAGGTCTTTCACATCATTTGGGTTTCTGATCACTGTCCCAATTTTAAAGTCATCTGCACATTTACAAACCTAAAATATACTAGCAGTAATTCAATAAAGCTTACACGGAGCTAATCTCTCTGTAAGCATCATGGCACAGCTTGAACACAGAGTTCAGAGGCTGTGCAATCCAGAAGACAAGGCTGGGGGTCTGCACAAGCCTCCCAGCACTGTTCAGCTATGGAGATGGTCACATAATGCAAATCACCTCATTTGATAATGAAAACCATGTAAATTAGGTGAATTTGTGATCCAGGAAGTCGACAGCCATCCATGTAGGAGACGTGTCTGCATTAGAAATGTATGTGGGAACTTTCTGTGTATAGGACAGTAAAATAAAAAAATAGGGCTGTGACAACTAAAAGTAAAGCATGTATTAGTTGCATCAGGCATGTCAATGGCCAAAATTTTAGCCATTGGCATGCAAAACTGATGGAAAGTATTAAAAATCAGAAGTTTTTTTTTGGCATATATGCCATGTTTAAGGGGAGCACAGAGGTGCCAAACATGTGAGCTGACAAAAAATTAAATTAAAATATTGAAAGGGTATTATTTAAGCTAAAATGAATTTCCCTATTATACTGGCCAGCATGCAAATTCATACAGTGGCAGGTAGCAGTGGTTGTTAAGGACATAGGATCTCGTGTAGTGGTGTATGTAAATGAGTTAAGTTTACTGAATAGCAAAATGGGCTACTGTGTCCGCAGGTACCTAAACATGTAGGGGCTATAAAGTGGTGGTGTAGGCAGAAGAGGCAGCTGACATGAAAAGGGTGTGTGTCATGTTTTATGTAAGCACATTAGAGCTCAGTGGCATCTGTTTGTGCTCAGAAAAGCACAACTAAGCACGGGTGTGTGTCTGAGGCTGCTTAGCTGTGCTTAGCTGGTTAAAGAAATGCTGAGTGTGTTTGTGTCAAGGGGAGGGCCATTTCTACTCAACAATGTTTATATGAGCTCCATGGGTTTGCGCGGAGCACCGCAGGGCTTAAAAGTGGAGGAAATTGGGAAAAAAATAAAAAATAAAAGGAAATAGCTAGCAAGAGGAATGTCTCATAGTTAGCCAATCACACAGGCTGCATCTGCACCACACCAGTCTAAAGTATTCAGACACCCTTCAGTCTGTTTTTTTCCGCAGACTCTGCACCATTGGAGTACACACTTGTGAATTTTAACTGACAAAATGATAGGGGCTGCTGCTGCTTTGCTACATCTCTACATGCTAAAGACTGAGGGTGGTGATCAGGATGATGCTGACAACTGGCCCAGACTGAGAAGGAGAAGAGTGTTCAGACCCAGAGTAACATTTCAGGGGCTACATGAGCTGGATATAGTAGAACACTACAGGATGGATAGGGACATACTACAGCAACTCACCGAGCTCTGCCGGCCTCACCTCAGACCCAGAGCCAACAGAGGGGAACCCATCTCAGTGGAAAAACGGTATGTGTAGCCATGAGAATACTAGCTACCAGTAGTTTCCAAATACCTACTGGGGACATCATGGGGGTCTCACAGGCATTCACATCCAAGGCACTCCACCAGTTCCTGGATGCCATGCTAAGACATGCCAGTGAACACATTTATTTCCCCAGCACCTCTGAGGAGAGGACCAGCAATATGTGTCTCTTCCACCATGTATCACACTATTCAGAGGTACTGGGTGCCATAGACTACACTCATGTCCACATCAAAGCACCACTCAGTGAAGAGGGTAGAGTCTACATCAACCACAAGGGCAATCACTCCTTTAACTGCCAGGTGATGTGCAATGCCCAGGGAATTATCATCAATTTGTGTGCTGGCAGCCTTGGCAGTTATCACAATTCCCACATCTGGCATGCCTCACAACTCTACTAGGCATTTGTCAGGGGGGACATCCCATATGGCCATCTAGTGGGGGATGCTGGCTACACACTGGAACCATGGATGATGCCACCTATCAGAAATGAACACACACACACGCACACACACACACACACACACACACACACACACACACACACACACACACACACACACACACTGAAGAGCACCATAATGAGGCACACACACAGACTAGGAAGATCATAGAGCATGTGTTTGGGATGCTCAAGTCATGGATCCGCTGCCTTGACATATCTGGTGGAGCCCTGCAGTACTCTCCAGCTACATGTACGCACATGTTCATAGAATCTGCAATGCTACACAATATGATCCTGCAGAAACAGCTGCTGCAGGAACATCACAGGGAAGGGGCACACATCCCCTCACCATTGCCAAGGTCCCCACAGGCACAGGGGGACTCAGAGGAGGAATCCCCTGAGCCTGTCCTTGTCTGCAGATGTAGGCATGCCCAGTATGCCCTGGCCTTGGCAAAGAGGCACTGCATAGCACATACACTGACAACCTAGGGACTCAGGGACTGACACCTCACTCTGACTCACATATGCACAGTAAAATGGATGCCACATACATCACACTACCTGTACTGTACCATGTTTAGGCTGTGTACTGCGTGCATCTGACAGAGTTAGCCCTCAAGTACTGTCCTCACAACTGCTGCCGGCACAAGGTAAGTCACTCTTCTTAACATTAAATGAATGGAGTAGTACATTGTGGTAGCATATCTATGGTATCATTGCATGTATGCAAGGGAATGGGATGGCCTACTGGGATAGCAGCAGACAACTGACAGCTATGTGAGACAACAGGAAATGTATGCCAAATACTGTCTTCCCCAGAATATGCAGTACTCCCCTAGGTGACAAAACCCACTGCAGTATATGTGGAGGACAAACAAAGTGCGGAGTCATAGGTCACATGCATGGATGTCAATGCTGAAGTCCTATATACACCTCTCTGCCTCTCCCAGCAAGTCAGCTGTACAAAGCCATAACAAAATGTGTCGCAAAGGCCCACAAATATGGACAATGAAGAAATGTTCCTCTTACAAGCTTACACAGTGATATCACAGCAGGTCTTGCAGTTGCCTTGTCTCTGAAGGGTAAGAAGTCTGAAACTCAAATGTCTGTCATTACTTTCTAACCTTCGGTCTTTACTGATATGCCAGTATTCCCCAAGGCAAGCACAGTATTATGCTAAATGGAACCTAAATGTAAAACAAACATCTGGACAGTCTGTGGAAATGTGTACAGTTGAGAGGTATGCCCCCCTCCCCCGAACACACACGTGTCCCCGTAGAAATTCAGTAACATATATGTTTGCAGGGTAATAGCAGCAGAGCACACATTCCCACGGCTGTCCCAATTAATTTGCTAACTTGTTGCATGTCCACAATATGCAGGGGTCAATGAGCTATGTATATGCGTGGTTAATAGTCAGGAAGTAGGCAGCACTTACTTTGGCTGTTGTGGCTTAGTGGTCTAAGTACACTACTGTGGTTGACAGGGATCATGTTTCAAGACTGGCTGTGCAAACTATTTTGCCTGTCAGCTACACCTGTGGTAGAAGTAGTACACACTGTCCAGAAGTCAATATCCATTACTGAAGGAAATCTGGACAATTCAGGGACAGGGGGCCGCACATATGGATAGTACACAGCTTGGAGTAACCTACACAGTGCCTAGAAGGACAGCAGGATTTTGAAAGTCAGTGTAGTGCCAGGTTATAAATGGCTGCCACCTTACTGTGTCAGTACTGACAACAAGTCACTGGGCATCAGTCATATCCCTGGAATGACAGGGTGTCACAGAAGGACCACAAGTATGCCTCATATATCTGTTCTGCTTGTTGTAACATTGCATTTGCCTGCAAAACTACTTGCAGAACAATAAAGGTTGATGTGAAAACATCACTGGCAGACAGTGGAAAAGCAGACGTCAAACTCATAAGAAAAAGCAAGCTAATTCCAAACTGTTCTCCCAACTGTCTACATTTGGCAGAGGAATATTATCACTCTGTCCCCATGAGTGGGCCTGTGTCTGACTGATATACAGTGGATATAAAAAGTGTACACACACCTGTTAAAATGCCATTTTTTGTGATAAAAAAAAATGAGACCACAATAAATCATTTCAAAATTTTCCCACATTTAATGTGACCTATAAACTATATAATTCAACTGAAAAACAAACAAATCTGTTAGGGGAATAAATATAAAAAATAAAAAACATACAACAAGCTGGTTGCATAAGTGTGCACACCCTTAAACTAATACTTTGTTGAAGCACCTTTTGATTTAATTACAACATTTAGTTTTCTTGGGTACACACCTGCCATCAATTAAAGATACTCTGATTAACCCCAACTAAAGTTCAGCTCTCCTAGTAGGATTCTCCTGACATTTACTCAGTTGCCTGCTACAGCAAAAGCCATGGTTTGCAGAGAGCTTATAAAGCATCAAAGGGATCTCATTGTTGAAAGGTATCAGTCAGGAAAAGTGTAAAAACATTTCCACAGCATTGGCTATACCATGCAACACAGTGAAGACAGTCATCAAAAAGTGGGGAAAATATGGGACAACAGTGATGTTGCAAGGAACTGGACGTTCCTCCAAAATTGATGAAAAGACAAGATGAAAACTGGTCAGGGAGGCTGCCAAGCTACAGCAACATTGAAGGAGCTGGAGAAATTTCTTGCAAACATGGTTGTGTACTACATGTGACAACAATTTCCCATATTCTCCATATGTCTGGCCTATGGGGTAGGGTTGCAAGATGGAAGCCTTTTCTTGCACAGAAAAACATTCAGGCTCAGCTAAAATTTGCAAAACAATACATCAAGTCTCTGAAAAGCATGTGGAAAAAATGTGTCATGGTCTGATGAGACCAAGATTGAACTTTTTGGCCACAATTCCAAAAGGTACATTTGCTGCAAAAACAGCACTTCACATCTCCAAAAGAACACAATCCCCATGGTGAAGCATGGTGGTGGCAGTATCATGCTTTGGGGTTGCTTTTCTTCAGCTGGAACTGGGGCTTTAGTCAAGGTGGAGGAAATTATGAACAGTTCCAAATACCAGTCACTTTTTGCCCAAAGCCTTCAGGTGTCTGCTAGAAAGCTGAAGATGAAGAGGAATTTCACCTTTCCACATGACAATGACACCAAGCATACATCCAAATCAAGAAAATAATGGCTTCACCAGAAGAAAATTAAAGTTTTAGAATGTCCCAGCCAGAGCTCTAACCTAAATCCAGTAGAAAATCTGTGGGGTGACCTGAAGAGGGCTGTACACAAGAGATGCCCTCGCAATCTGACAGATTTGGAGCGCTTTTGCAAGGAAGAGTAGGCAAATAGAAGTAGATGTGCCATACTGATAGATCCTACCCAAGAAGACTGAATGCTGTAATTAAATCAAAAGGTTCTTCAACAAAGTATTAGTTTAAGGGTGTGTACACTTATGCAACCAGCTTATTGTACATTTTTTTATTTTTTATAGTTTTTCCCCCAACAGATTTGTTTGTTTTTCAATTAAATTGTACAGGCTATAGGTCACATTAATGGTGGGAAAAGTTTTGAAATGATTTATTGTGGTCTCATTTTTTATATCACAACTAAACCTGGCATTTTAACAAGGGTGTGTACACTTTTTATATCCACTGTATATGGGCCTGTCCAGATGTCAGTCTGTGATGGTTTTACAGCTTTGGCCAGCATGTAGCCTCATGATAATATTGCAATACAAACCAACTGAGAACCACAGCAGATGTAGGGGTGCAATGATGGACAACCTACTAAACAGGTTATGATTTGCTTACTTCTACTTCTCAAAAACTGACAACAAACTTGTAAGGGAGGATATCAGTAGCATCACACCACCTCCCCCCTCAGAGGATGCAGACCAATATGCTGAACAGTATGCCAGTGCAGTATACAAGCACCTGTGCAACTGCATGGACTCAGCCATACCCAACAGAAGTAAAACCTGCACCTCAAGGAAACACAAACCTATGTGATAGACATCCTCTAGCAATAGGCTTTACAGCAAAAGGAAGAAACTGTCGTCCAAGGGAAAAAGGTGCAAATTCCCAATTATAAAAACTCCCTCCTTAGCCTCAACAAGCAAATTAGATCACTAGTGAAATCCTCCAAAGCCAATTATCAATCACAACTAGTCTCTGAAACCAAGGTTAACCACAAAGCCTTTTTAAGTTGTGTCAGAAACTTCCATGCAAAGCCCAGGTTTGTTCTGAATTAGGTCTTAATGGTGCCACTTACACTGATCCTGTTGACTTAGCCAACCTGCTAGCAGATAGGTTCAGTGCAAATTGCACCCCTCTGTCCCCCCCAAAGGCCCATCCAACATCCCTGATACTTGCCCCACACCTCACATCTCCATAGATCAAGTGTTAAAGGCCCTATCCAAGCCAAAGAACACAGCTTCCATGGGACTTGGTAGTATCCCAGGCTGTATTTTGCAACATCTCCAGCAAAAACTAGCCTTGCCATTAAGCACCCTAACCATAGCCTAAGTACAGGCTTCATTCCAGCAGAGTGGAGAACTGCCATTGTCATCCCTTTGCAGACAGGTGGTGCCACTACTGACCCTGTAAACTATCGCCCCATTAGCTTGACAAGTCTGATCTGTAAGGCCATGGAGCATATTAGTATGGACCTCATAAACAAGGACATAGGCAATCTCCATGCATGTGACCCCACCCAGTTCAGATTCGTCAAGGGCAGATCTTGCCTGTTGAACCTGGTTGACTTTTTGAGATTGTCACCAAGGCACTGGATGAGGGAAAGTCAGTACACACAGCTTACCTTGACTTGGCCAAAGCCTTTGAAGCAATACCCCACTTGGCAACATCAAAAAGCTAACAGAACTTGGCATAAATCCCTATCTAATCAGGTGGGTGGCCAGCTGTCTCACTGATAGGACCCATAAGGGCAAAATAGGTGCCACTACCTCCGATAGCAGACCTGACACTAGTGGTGTCCTGGGACCCCTATTGTTTGGCATCTAGTGCTCATAGGTCCAAACAAAGATAAAAGACCTGTGGCTGACCTAGTTTGTGGATGACTGTAAGTTGGGTGGTGTCATTGACTCCCCAAATGATGATAACATACTTCAAAAGGGTTTCACAGCAACAAATGACTGATGTCAAAGTCATGGCCTTAAGTTAAATGCAAGAAAACGTATTGTCATACCATTTGGCAAAAAGACTGCCCCTACTGATTACCACATTAGCGGCAACCCCCTAAGCACACAACCTGTGGTGACAGACCTGGGTACACAAGTTGACTACAATCTCACGTTTGACCATCATGTAGCAGCAGTGATCAGAAAAGCCTTTTACCAGGTTCATCTCATAAGTAAAGGAATTGCATCCAGAAAGAAGGAGGTTATTAACTCTCTTTACCCCTCCCTCATTAGGCCAGTAATTGAGTACAGCACCCCATTTGGTATGTACCTCTCCAAACACTTGCACCAACAGGAAAGGCCACAGAAATACCTCACAAAGAGAATCCATGGACTCCAACACCTGTCCTATGTAGGCAGGCTTAAACCAATGTCAGTCTACTCTGTATTGTACAGATAGCTCAGAGGTGACTTGTGTCTCACCTACAAAGCAATCTCAGACCCTGATCTTCTAGAGATGCTCCATATCTGTAATTCTAACTCCTCACATAGTATCCAATTGAAAGGTTTAAATCTAATATGTGACATTAACAAACCCTCATGGAGAGACAGGTTTGTCTCCCAGAGGCTGCCCCATCTCTGGAATAGACTCCCCATACATGTCAAACAAATTATGTCACTGACCCTATTCAAGTGCAACCTTGATGAGTGGATGAGCAACCAAACATTTGTCCCAAGGGTTCCACCTGTGTCCCTCACTGACAGGGGCAACAGGTGCTGATTGTGGTTTCTTTTCTGAGGATAAACTCTTGGCAAGGCTTGTAAGGGCCCCAGAGCCATTAGCCCAGTAATCTCCTATGATCCTATGATCCTATGAACAGGTACACTCAGAGGTGTGAAGTCTATAACTCTGTGTGTGTTACGACTTCTACCCCACTCACACCAGAAATGCAAATACATAACAGCAGCAACTGTGCACAAAGCCTATGACTGCACTATAGATGGACAAAGAGACACATATAAGGGGAAGGGGAATCACTGGCCAGATAAATGGAGAATGTTCACACTAGAACAAATTGTGTAGTAACATAGGTTCCCTGCAGTGTATGGCGTCAGTAAACATCACTCACAACTACACAACACACACCCACATACGTGGAGGTCCTCAACAAAAACAAACTCAAACATTGGACACCTCAGAACCAAAACCACATGAGAACTCCACAAACCTCCACACTACATACCATGGCCTGCATCTGTCTCATGTGGGCTTCAGGCTTCTGGCAAAGGCCCTTGCCTCCCCCATAGTGCCTTTTTTAGGTAAAGTCATAAGGCTGATACTAACAATATGACACTCTCAACAAAATGCAAATTAAAGATCATGCTGCTAAGTGCTAGGAGTCTAAACATGAAACTGCACTCATTGCAAGCATTCTTAACCCTGGAAGATGATGACATTCTTGCAGCCACAGAAACCTGGGCCACAGCTGCGGAGAGCAACCCATCCTTACCTGGTCACTCGTCCTATCACACAGCCAGACCCCAAAATGTGGGCAGCAAAGGCAAAAGAGCTGGAGTATAAATATATATTAAACTGACACACACGTCTAGGCTGGTCAAACAGTCTGACGCACACAAGACACCCCAGGTGCAGTTAACCATTGACAAGACCCCTATATCAAATTATACGTAGCTACAGGCCCACATATTTGACTCAGGATGCCCACTCTACCTATCTGGCCCTCTACAAATCTATCAAAATTCAACCCTTTACCCTGATACTGGTTGACTTTAAATACCCAAACATAGATTTGAAAAACTACTCATGCCATGACAGAAATGCTCAGAAATTCCCCATTCTTATCAATGCAAATTCCTTGGAATTGCTACTCGATGCCCCCACAAGATGTGATACATATGTTGGACTTGGTAGTAACCAACATGATTAACCACTACAGCACCCCTATGGTATCATCCTCCCTGGCAAGATCCGACAAAAAAAAGATCACTTCTGATATCACCATATCCTCTGACCCCCTTTTAGCTATGGTAAAAAGAAATCTTCTCCAAAGCTGATTACAACCACTGGAGGGATGGTATAAACAGCTGCATAGCCCCCTTCCCCACTGCAGGAACAGGCAGCAATGTCCAAATGTACACCAAAGTACCATATATATATATATATATATATATATATATATATATATATATATATATATATATATATATATATATATATATATATATTAATATAAAATTATATATATATATATATTTATATTAATATATATATATATATATATATATATATATATATATATATATATATATATATATTGATGCATATGCATGGAATCAGGAATACCTGACAGGACAACAACATCCTCTGCAAGGAAGAGTAAACCTGTCTAGTGGACATCTGCAATAAGGAAATTACATAACAAAAGGAAAACATTGCTGTCCAGGACCAAGAAGGAGCAGGTGCCCAATTGGAAGCAATCTCTCCTTAGCCTGAACAAGCAAATAAGAGCACCAGTTGAATCCTCCAAAGGCAACTTTGAGTCCAAATTGCCCACATCTAATAGAGACAAGGATAAGGCCTTCTTCACATATGTCTGCAGTCTCACAGGACTGGTGGTCAAGGACACCACATACACAAATGCTGTGGATATAGCCAACCTACTGGCTGACAGAGTCAGCGGAAACTTCTCCCCTCTGCCCCCCATCAGTAAAGCAAGACATTCCCAGTACCTTCCCCCCACCCATTATCTCTAGGAAACAGGTAATCACTGCCCTCTCAAAGGCAAAAAAGACATCCTCCATGGGACCCAACAACATCCCAGGCTGCATCCTACATGAACTCAGGCAAGAACATGCAGCACCATCAGGCACCCTAGTCAACCAAAGCCTGAGTACCAGCTTTGTCCCAGCCGAGTGGAGGACAGCCACTGTCATCCCTTTACACAAAGGTGGAGTGCCCACTGATCCAGGAAATTATAGACCCAGCAGCCTAACTTGTTTGATCTGCAAGGCCATGCAATGGATTATCATGGACAATAGTAATGGGGACATTAGTAAACTCGAAATACTCGACCCCACACAGTTTGGCTTTGTTAAGGGGAGGTATGTCTATTAAATCTGGTTGACTTCTTTGAGACAGACACCAAAACCATGAATGAGGGAAAGACAGTGCACACCACCCACCTTGACTTGCCCAGAGCATTCGACACTATTCCCCACTTGGCCATAGTAGATAAACTCTGTCAACTAGGCATCAATCCATATGTTACTAGATAGATAGCAAACTGGCTCATTGATAGAACCCACTTAATCATAATAGGGGTAGCCAACACAAGCAGTAGACTAGTAACAAGCTGTGCACCCCAGGGATCAGTCTTGTGGCCCCTGTTGTATGGGATATACTTCTCTGTGTTGCAAACCAGAAACACTGGCCTATGGCTGACCAAGTTTCGAGATGACTGCAAGCTGGGAACAGTCAGCAATTTTCAAAGTGATGTGGACATCCTCCAAGAGGGTCTCACCTAACAAATGACTGGTGCCAGAAACATGGCCTCAAGCTGAATGCTAGAAAATGCATCATCCCTTTGGGGAGAGTGATGTCTCCACATATTATCACATTAACAGCAACGTCCTACATAGACAATCAGTAGTGAGGGATTTGACCCCCCCAGCTTGATAGCAACCTGACTTCTGACCACCATGTTGCTTCTGTTGTACTGAAAGCTACCTACATGATCCACCTCATAAGTATGGGTATGTCATCCAGGGAAAAAGAGGTCATAGAATCCATGTATTCTACCCTTATAAGGCAAATTATTGTGTACAACACCCTCTTCAGCACGTACCTCACAAAGCTCATGCAGCAGCTGGAGAGACCACAGAGGTTCCTAACTGGGAGAATCCAGGCCCTCAAACACCTACCCTACACAGATAAGATTAAAGCACTGTCCCTCTACTCAGTTCCATACAGACTCCTCAGAGGTAACCTCTGTCTGGCATACAAAGCAATCCAGACCCTGCCATGATGGGACTGCTTCATATCTGGAAGTCAATCTCCACTTGAGCAACCTGTAGGCACAGCATCAACCTGGTCTGTGATATCAATAGGACTTGTTGGCATGACAGATGTGTCCCACTGACTCCCCCATCTGTGGAATACACTCCCTGTCCACGTCAGTTATACTACCTCAATGACCCTTTTGAAGTGCACCCTGGATGACTACATGGGAAACAAAAAATGCATACATGTGATTCCACCTGTAACCCTGCTGGACAGGGGCTCTGGGTGCTGACACGTCTTAACATGAGCTGCACTCTTGTCAACTAGGGTTCTAAGGGCTTCAGGGCCAATAGCCCAATAACCTCCTATGAACATATGAACCAATAAACAAATGTCTGCCAGCAGTTTACCACATAAATCTATACTGCTCTGCCACTGACATACCAGGAAATCACAGTGGTAGGTAGAATATACCACACATATTATGGAAAACTCTGCTCAGTCCAATGCACTCTGTACCCACACCAAGATATGACTTTTCAGTTAATAAGGATACCACACAACCAGGAGATCCCCAGCCAATATATCACTGAGGTGCTGGACTGTTTACACAGCTTCATCAGTCAATTGGCTGTAGCCACACCTTTCAACTGGCTAGATTTGTGCATAATGTCTATATTGTGGGCTCATATTTTTGGACTGTTCCTCATAAAATCTGTATTTGTCTGGTAAATCACTGGGATGATCTGAAGATTTATATCAGTAAGTAATGACATACATTTCAGTTTCAGACCTCCTATCCTTTAGAAAATGTATGCTAAAACAGCTTTCTAAGTTTATAAGAGCAATATTTAAAATATGTCCCTATTTTTGGGCCATTGTCCCCCCATTTTGACAGGCTTTCTCCAGATTTCTTGCACTAAGAGGTTGAGAGGTATGGGTGTGGCACACAAATTTTTTTTTCTCAATAAAAATTTTATTGTTTTCTGCAATACATACAGATGACATATATTTGCAGTTTTGAAGTGAAGAATTATAAGTGAAAGAACATCAATAACAATAAAATAAAAATAAAACTTTGAAACTACTAACTATATGCAAAATATACAATGGTGCTGCTTGAAATCATTGATGGAGAAAAAGGAAAAGAGAAAAAAGAGGTTCTCCCGTTCGATTCTCGGCTGGAGTGCCTTCTGTGTGGAGTCTGCATGCCCTCCCCGCGGTCAAGTGGCGTTCAAAAGACATGTGTAGAATGGGCGTGCCTTTGTTGAAGGTTGGGCATCGAGCTGGCACCTCAGCACCCGTAAAAAATCTACTGCCAATCATTAGCGGACCGGAGTTCCACTGTGGCAACCCCTAACAGGGAAAAGCCGAAAGAAGAAGAAGTATAAGTAAACATTCATATCAGAATACATTTCACACTGCTTTTGTAATAGAAAAAAGATTGAGAAAGGTAAGAACCAAAGAAGAACCTCCAAAACGATCCCTGGCTCTAGAAGAAAAAAAAAACAAGGAAAAAAAAAAACCTGCCAACAATAGTGTAATACTCCCTTTCATCAACTATCTAATCATTAAAAATATGATCGAAAAGGGTATTCCAGAGTTTCTGGAAGTAAACTCGTTTATTAAGACTTCTTATTATAAGCTTATGAGAGGTAAAGTATTTAATCGCCATGGTTCTGAAACCTTTCCAAAACAGCTTGGTGCGATCAAGCCAATTTTTAGTTATGTAAAGTTTAACTAATAAAGTGTAATTAGGACATGCAATCTCAAGTTTGAGAGTTTGAGGTCAGTGATGTGAAGTATCACCATTTCCCAGGAAAGAGTTGATTTGTGGTAACCCATTTTGTCTAATCGCACCTTGAGAGAGCACCAGATGCTATGTTAGTATCTACAGAACCACATAACATGGAGAATATCTGCTTGGGGGTAGGAGCAGCAGGGACATGCAGGGGAGACATTAGTATTAAGTTTATTTAAGAAAGAGGAAGTAGAGTAGGAATTATTATTAATCATAAATTGTGTGTATGAAACTTTTTAAAAAGGGGACATTTTAAGGGTAGATTTAATAGCTGTTAATTTTTGATCTTCCGAGAAGTCAGATCCTTGTTGGTCCCAAAACTTTGAATACATAAGTCTCTTTTGGTATTTGATTAGATATATGTATTTGTATGATAAGGCCAACATACTTTTCTTATTAGAAAGAGCTTTCAATAGGTCTGTTACCTGTTTTACCTCAGATTTGTCAATCTTAGTATCATTGAATAGAAATGTGGTTATTTCTCTTATCTGACGTAGTATTATAGTGTACTTTTTGGTTAGGTTTAATAATTCCTGTAGTTCCGAGAGCGATCTGTCCCTGTATTTGTAAATGTCCCAAAGTGTGCAGTGACTTATTAGTGGGGTAGTCAGTAAGATCAATCGTGTTATTGTTCATTTTTAAATTAGGATTTAGGTGTATAGGTTGGAATAGGAGAAGAGCGTTATCAAGATTTAGTGATTTAACTCATTACACCCGAGTGACGCCTCCAGGTGCATCTAAAGGTTAACTCCTACTGGTACCTCTAGGTGTCAAATATTGCTTGTTCATTTTTGCATCAATAATTCCAAACCCATGCTATGTACAAGATTTTAAAAGATTTCATCTTAAAGCTTGCAGAATGACAAACTCAACTGCATTAATATTTGACCTCTATCTAGTGCAGGTGAATTGATATTAACTGATGTTTTATGATATTAATTTATATAGATACAATTTTCACATTTTTTTAAATATCTCAACAAACAAGTAACACAGACAGAACTCCTTAGCCTCATATGATAGCTCTCAGCTAAATGAATAAAATGCTGTTGACAGTATGTGTGCAACTTGAGTGGTTGCTGAGATATTGTAAGTTGTTTACAAAATATAACAAATTTAATTGTTACTGTGTTTACTGTGACTTATAAAATTCTGTTTATAACCTAGAGCCTAAAGAATACTACCATTATAAAAAAAGTTTACGCTGAAGAGTTTTCCATTTATACTTTTTTCATAACTCCTATGGTTCCAGAGATTTAAACATTTGTTTGAAATTTCAAGACATAATTTGATTCTGTCAAAAGGCTTAGGCTCCTCCCATTGGAAGTTACAGTGCAAACTTCTTTAGCTGCATTGGAGTGAATGAGTTAAAGATCCCTTGAAAAGATTTAATTTTGTACTTTAATATATAGTTAATATTTATTTTTCTGAGATTTGTTGTCTCCAAGAAGGGGCGTGCCTTAGGGTTAAATTTATTACTAGATACATGATTATACCATATCTTAATCCAAAAGGGAGTCCACGACTCACTGCCTGGATGGTAAGATGCAATTAAGATGATTCTATTAGCACATAAGATCTTATAATAGAGTTGCAAATCTGGTAAACCTAGACCCCCCTCTATCTTTCAGGAATATAAGATTATGGTATGAGACTCTAACCACTTTAGGGTACCAGATGAATTTTGCAAAGGCTTTATGAATCTTAGTGAAAAAGTTAACTGGAAGGATGGAAAAGGATGCATTAAAATGATATAAAAGCTTTGGTAGGATGTTCATTTTAATGATAGCAGTTTTTGCCAGCATGGGTAGTTTCATCTGTTACCATCTAGACATATCCTGTGAGATCTCTGTCCATAATTTCAGCACATTGCAGTGCATGGTGGAAGAATGAGAATGATTGTAGCAAATTCCCAGATATTTGAAAGAATAGACCATGTCGAAAAGGGAGTCTGTGAAGTAGTTTTCCTTGTTGCTTGAAGGGTTAATAGGGAAAATATAAGATTTTGTTTGGTTAATTTTATAGTCAGTGGCAACTGAGAAGGTAGCTAAAGCTTCTTCAGATTTGTGTTGGGATGTTCAAAATATATGTTGAGGTCATCCGCGAAAGCGGACAGACTTATTTTAGTATGTAAAACTTTAGGTATTGAGTGATATGTGTTTTGCAAGATATATAGAAAAAGAGGCTCTAAATATAGGTTGAAAAGAAGGTGAGAGAGTGGATAACCTTGCCTAGTCCCATTGGAAATTTTAATTTGGTTTGAATAATTTTTATTAATAAATAGGCATGTATGTGAGCTATTATATAACATCTTAATTATGTCAATAAAATCTTTAGGGGATATTAAAATGAGATAGTACAGTGAACAGGATGCTCCAGTTAATCCTATCAAATGCTTTACACGCATCTACTATCAGAGCATATCTTGGATTTTTATCCTTTTTGGCAAGATTAATCATAGTTTCTAAGGTCAAGGTGTTATCCCAGGTATGCCTATTGCACATAAAGCCAGACTGTTCCTGGGAAATTAAGAAAGACATAACTTTTTTTGAGTCTTTCCACCAGGAGAGATGATAGAATTTTAATGTCAACGTTAATTAGTGAGATAGGTCTATAATTATTCAGATTCGTCTTGTCCATGTTGCTTTTGGGAATAAATATGGTCTTTGATTTGTTTAAATAAGGTTCAGAAACACCATTAAGGGAAATACAATTATGTACCTTAAGCAGGATGGGAACTAGATTATGCTTGAAAGTTTTATACAAATCCAGAGTATACCCATCTGGGCCTGGAGCTTTTTCTAGTTTAAGATTAGCAATGACATGTAATATTTCCTGCTGATTCAATGGGGCAGATAGGGTCACTATTTGAGTTTCATTTAATTTAGGTAATGTAAGATTGCCAAGGAAATCTTCAATCTCTGAAACCGGGGTTTGTTGTTCATTCCCAGCATAGATATCAGAGTAGGCCTGGTGAAATAACTGTACAATTTGAAGGTCTGTTTTGAATGTTTTATCTTGATGGTAGATAAGGGCTATCCTAGACGCCTCCTGCTTATTTTCAATTAGTCTAGCTAAATCTTCAGAAGGGGTTTGTGCCCACTCAGAAAACTTAGCTATAAATCCTAATTCCTGTAGAGAGTAGTTACATTGGTGTAATTCAAATAGCTCTCTTTGTTTTTTAACAATTAGACATTCTAAAGCAGGAGTTTGATTATCTTGATAGTTCTTATCTAATTCCCTAATTTCAGACATTAGTCGATTTTTCCTTTTCTTTCCTCACTTTCTTAAGATAAGTGGCTTTCTGAATAAGTCTTCCTCTGATCACCGCTTTACATGCAGCCCATCCTTAAAATATATTATATATTACATGCAGCCCATCCTTAAAATATATACTATATTAGCTAATTTCCCTAATCATTACTATGTATGTCATATGGAATACCTGTGTTATCTAGGCCCATCTCGAAATCTGTTAGGGTTTCAAAAATTTCTTTGGTCACTTCAGGGTTATAGAGTAGGTTATTATTTAAAGACCAATTACAAGCTTTAACTATATTAGATGAATTTTGCGCAAAGTTTATTGTTAAGGTAATCTTTGAATGATCCAAGAGAAACCTAGGCTCAACTAAATACTTTATTTCCCATTTTATCAGCCCTTCTAAAATTAGGAAAAAGTCCAGACGTGACCAAGAGTTGTGGCATTTAGAAAAGTATGTATAGCTATTACTTTTATGAACGTCCACACGAAAAGAGATGGGATCAACAAGACTGTAATCTAACATGAGATCAGACAAAGCCAGTGAGGCTTGTATGATGTATGATTTGGATTTACTGGAACGGTCTGAACATGGATCTATTACAATGTTCCAATCCCCCCAACAACATAGTAATGATTAGGGAAATTAGCTAATATATTATATATTTTAAGGATGAAGTCCTGCTGTCTAGCACATGGACCATAAACTTTCAGAAATAGGGTGGGTTTCTCAAGAAAAGGATTTATAGCCGTAAAGTAGCACCACCTATCCCCAGGATCCAATCCAAGGTCTATAGTTGGGATCTGAAATTAATTTTTAATTATAATTGCTACTCCTTTATAATTGGAGCTGTCCCCTAAAATAATGATGTCTTTTATCCATTTCCTATTGGTCTCACCTGCCCAATCTTCTTTAAACATATGTGTTTCTTGAATAAAACAGATGTTTGCCTCTGACTTCAAAAGTAGACACATCACCAGTTTTTGTTTATTTTTGTCATGTAAACCTCTAACGTTACAGGAGTCTAACTTCCACAGCTTATACATATTACTGGTTGAAGCATTAATCTGGGAGTTAGGATGGCTAGAAACAAAAAATTATTGGATGACCCAAGGAAAATTATTTTGTTGGGTAAAAAAGCATCACTTAGCAATATTGCAGCACATAACTTTCTCAAATCTACCCCTGTACCTACCCACTTATCCACTTTATTTGAAAAAGAAAACAAAAATAAAGGTTACACATAGCTTTGAAACTAATGAATAATTATCAAAAGTAAAATCATACCTTCTGGTTAACAGTAAATCTATCCATTTTGTTACACAACTATATCTACAAACTATATACATCAATGTCTTAATCCCAAATGTCACCATCTATTACCCTACTTAGGACATCCACAATGCCCCTAAAGGAACACTCAGCCAGTTCAGACTTTGTACCATAAAGAAATATAAATGGACATAAGACTTGGAACAGCATATACTCTCTATGCAAAGAAACATAATATATCCCTAATGACCTAAAAAAAACCTGCAAGATATAAACAGTTTGTAAGCAAAGGTGTTATCTAAGCATCAGCTCATATAGCTTGCTGGAGTTTATGAAAGATTCATAAATTTGCCCAAAGAAACAGAAGTTGCTGAAATAAGACAGAATGGTTTCAAGCTATAATGGGGAATACAGTAATAAGGAACAGTCTGGTTTTATCTTTATCAGACAATATTTGGTGATTCTAAACCATTTACCCAAACTGCTTTCTTCATCATTCAAAAGTTACAGTTTATCTTTCTACCTCTATTATTTCTAATTAGGCACACAAAAAATTGTTTTATATAAAAAGCGAAGTACCTCATATCCAATGTATTAACATAAATAGTTACTTATCATGGAGTCACTATACTGTATTCATACCAGCATGAAAAAAACACACCTCATGTATAATGCAGATTCAGTAATATAGAGCTCAAATCTTCACATAATAAAGCACACTGACAAAAATATTAGGAAGATAAACTGTTCTATATCCATAGCATTATAAGCTCTATTTTCAGAGAATGAATTACTAACAATAGGATATAGCTGTATAAGATACTTTGGACTTTAGCTTCTCCTGGGTTAGCAAGAACCCAGTGAAAACCTAGTTAGACCTCTAATGAGTGCTATTCAGACCATGGCTCCATGTGAAAATAGGGGAGATGAACAAGCAAATGGATGACTGACTATTGTAACCTTCTATCTCCCACAAAACAATAAGATATAGTTTCAAACTTGATGTTTGCTAACAATTTCAAGATAAAATAATCCGCGCTCGTCTTTCATAGGAATGTTATTTTTCCCTTTCCTTTTTTTTATTTTCTTTCCTTTCACATTTTCCCCTTCCTTCTTTTTTTCCCTTCTCATAACAGAAATACGTTGAGGAAAGTAAAGGAGATACAGCGGCTTGTTTTCTATACCAGTTAGATAGCACCAAAGTTGCACATTAAGGTGATTTGTTGTAAAATCCTATGCCCTAACATGAGGAGAATATAAAGTTAAGCATTCACCCTGATTACAGCACCGGCATATCTCGATGTTGATAGGGGATGTAATTCCAGAATACGAAGCTGAATTGACTCCATTA